>NC_059539.1:2424242-2727272 GCF_905220415.1 Colias croceus | reverse complement strand
TTTCTCTCAATTTTCACCAATTATTCTAATATCAATACAGATTGAAAAAGCAATAATTCCATAATCCTTAATGAGAAATATCATTACGGACGAATGATAATTAAATCTATCGGAATCGGAATTTGGGGTGAAGACGTAATGAAATTTCTAATCCATGAAATTGATTTAAAATTTTTGATGAATTTTTATCCGATTACGGTAAAGACATTATTGAGATAATATGGCTGTGAAATAATTTGTTATCTTGATTTTTAGTAACATAATCGAGATACAATTTTGTAAATTTTCTTTATCTTAAATTAATCTTGTACTATGAAATTCTATATTGAATTAAATTATTTCATATCTCTGTAGAATTTTCTATTATTCTCTGGAGATTTGTAATTGTTTATTTTTGACTCGTATTAATTGGACTTAAACAAAACGCAAACGAAAGGTGATTATTCCAGTACCAATAATATAACAATCAAATAGTTTAATTGTTCCTCTTTTTATCAATATATTTTGATTATGTTTTATGACTGAGTAACGTTATGCTTTTTTTTTAAATAAATTAGGTAATTCAAAAGCTCTATCTAGGATTAATTGATATATAATTTGCATAGGTATACAATTATATTGACATGATATACTCAATAATGAGTACGATTAAAATGTGGAGTTAATTAGCGTCAGTTAAATGAGCTTATAGGATCGTCAGTCAATCATTTTCATATTAAATTGATAAGTCGAATGTACCGGATTATACAAAATCTCTACTTAGTATGTTATAATACCAATGTTACTGGCTTTATTAATTAGTGAATGTAATATAATTATTATTCAATTATGTTAAAAATAATATTCTTTAGATATCTATGTTTGTAAAGAAATGAATCTTCATGTGTTGTGTTATATACTTAAAACAACATTAAATCTTGTAAGGGCACACATAGTAACATTACTTGACCCTCATTCAAGGAATAGGGTTGACAGATTTTCGTAATTAAACTTATTTAGCCTAACAGTTTTTGTGTTATCAACGCAAATGGTAGATATTGTGTTTTATCTGTACTTTCTCAAAGAGTACCCTTACCCTGAAAGAAAATCCATCCACAGCCCATAGTACAAAACCATTCAAGTGGGGTAAAGATATCCAACTACTAAATACGAAAATTTGTGAGGATGTATGTATGTTTGTTAATCTTTTACTAACAAAATATCTAGTAGGGAAGAAGAGAATAACACATGGGCTATAAAAATACCTACTTGACTATACGCGGGTTAATCATCGGTTGAAACAGCGCGGCATAGCCAGTAATCTTATAATTATACTTGCGGTCCGCCCCGGCTTCGCCCGTGGTACATATTTCCCAATAAGAAGTAGCCTATGTTCTTTCCCAGGGTCTTAAGATTGTCTGTGCCAAATTTCATCGAAATCGGTCCAGTAGTTTATGCGTGAAAACCATACATACAAACCTTTCCTCTTTATAATATTAGTATAGATATTCATGGTTGGCAACCCTAAACTTGCACGTAAGTCAATAAAGTAAGATTCACTTGTTAAGAACTATTGTTGTAAACTTGCGATCTAATTAACAAAGGGACGCAGTTATACATAAAGGGTCGAGAATGTTCTAGAAGCATATTCAAAGATGGCCGCTCAGCTTGTACCATTTGTGTCTATTATTGACGTCGCTTCCTTCTTTAAATTGAACTTGTCAATTTTGTTTATGTTATTAATGGCTATGTTCAGACTTTTAGTGAGATTTTTAAAGTGTTTATTTAATAAATTGAAGATTTTCTATTCACATAAATCATCCAGTAACGATTTCAAGGAAGTTTTGAATATATATATTTCCTCTTTCTCATGTTATCTTCAGAATTGGTTTCTCATAAAGTGTTATGAAGTGTTACATTTCACGAGAAACTGGAAATGTATCAAGATTGCAAATGGCTAAGTACTATTTATATTTCTAGCTTGAAAGCGTTGAAAAAGAAACACGATGAAGGAAATAAATCTAGATGGATTTGAAATGAAGATTTGATTTGAGCTCTCGTCGGATTTGCTGCAATTTTTCATTTAATGTTTATTTTTTTCGTATTAGGATCGGGGTTTGATTTGTTATGTCTGGTTAGGATTATATTTTGCTGCTCACTTTTAACTTGTGCTTTTGAACACTCTATTTTTGACGTGACAACGTCTTATAATTCGATAGAGCCGGCTGCACGCACGAAAAAACATGACTCATGCGGCGTTACCGCGCTCTGAGGCGTTCCATGTGCAAGCGAGAGCGCGGAACGAGCGACAAAGAAGCACAATCGGACGTTGTCACGTTCAACTATCGTCAGTAAACCGACTTTACAGACAACCAATTTTTTTTTATAAAAATTCTGTCTTTATGTTTTGAAGTCAATAGAAACATTTGGTTTCTTTCCTATAAATATGTTATCAATTCCTCTTATCTGGAATTTCTTTATTCAATTTTTCCTTAACCTTGTCCATGTTTCAACGAATTTCTTACAATATTCGAAATATCTCTTCTCAATAGATAACATCAGTTATGAATAGACTCAAGTAGGCAACATTAAGATAGCAAAAATATAGATCCTATAAAGTGCGGCTAAAATATCACCAGTTTACGATCCTGGCTTGACAAGCCAGAGGTTAGTTATGGGTCCCCGGGGCTCACAATGTTTCAAGGAGACCCAAGGTCGATGCCGTTTTCATGTTAATTATAAGTTTGATTAACTTCTTGATGTGCTGTGATTAGTTTTCGAATGTCGTCGTGTGTTTGTATATTATGTTCTGGCGACATAAAAATATAATCAAACTAGCTTTCCGCCCGCGGCTTCACCCGCGTTTTGAAAGAAAAACCCGTTCCCGCAGGATTTCCGGGATAAAACCTATCCTATGTCCTTTCTCGGGTATCAAAATATCTCTATAACAAATTTCATGCAAATTGGTTCAGTAATTAAGGCGTGATTGAGTAACAGACAGACAGACAGAGTTACTTTCGCATTTATAATATTAGTATGGATTTACTAGAATCTACGTGGTAAATGCAGTTCTTTAATATTCACAAGGGAATCCTATTTTATGGATTTCTGTATTTGAAAAAAAAGTTCTTGAATTTTATTAATTGTTATACACGTGCTCAAGGTGTCGATCCCAAATCGAAATCCTATAGCTATAACATTGGTAAAAGCCAATCATAATATTTTTAAACAATATATCGAACGACGAACCATTACATGCATTCCTTCTTGTTATTTTTAATTTCTTTCTTACAGTTTCAGATATTTAAAATTATATTAACTCATCACAACTTACAACTGAGAATAAGACATAGAGCGAAAGACGAACAGCATCCCATTAAAATTAACCCAATAAGACTCCGGAAACGAATTGATAATAATCGTCGTACAATACAATATTTATTAACAATTTATATTATAATAACGGAACGGTAATTCCCCGGGGCTACCCGTAAAATTGTTCCAGAGGTAAACCACGGCAGTGGTCCCTCGAGTGCCAAAATACAAAATGATATTGTCCAAAGTTACTTTTAGTATTCCCCAATGTGTTTTAACTGAGGTATTGATCTTAGGGTCTTATTGGCCGTTGATACCTGCTATGGCTGATGGTAATATATTCAGTGTTTTGGAGCAAATTGCTCATAATTTTATTTATTGTCTTTCGTTCACAATTCTACGTCTCTTATTATTCTTATTCTTCTCTCTCTTCTTCTCGATACCTTTATAGCTACAAAAATTGTTGATAACAAATTGCTTATAAGGTTGTTTCTTCTTTTTTGACGTGACAACGTCTTATAATTCGATAGAGCCGCGTGCACGCACGAAAAAACATGACTCATGCGGCGTTACCTCGCTCTGAGGCGTTCCATGTAAGGCTTGAAGTGCGAGCGAGAGCGCGGAACGAACGACAAAGAAGCACAATCGAACGTTGTCACGTTCAACTATCGTCAGTAAACCGACTTACAGACAACCAATTTTTTCATTAGGATTCTGAGTCTATAATACCTTCATAGCTACAAAAGTCGTTGATGGATTGACTTAATTTATTTACACGATTTTGCATTTATATAAAAGAGAATTTTTACGTAATTTTTTATCCAGACGCTCTCGTGGGAGTGAAACTCCTAGAGTTTGGCTTTGTAATTAATATCAGATTGAGTAACCTTGTAATATGGCTGAATTTTGCCTGTTAAAAAGTTGTAATGTATTTTGAAATCATGAATTGAATCATTAATTTTTCTAATGAGTTTGGGCGATATTGTAATTTCTACATTACAAACACATTCTTATGATTCTAGCAATCAGATTGGTTCCCTTCGATTTTAATAAATCAATCTTAAATTTAGGTAGTCTCCGAATCTTAACTTTCCAATTGAGATATCAATTATAGAAAGATATCAGTTTCATTATCAATAGACGAACAGACAAATAATTATTATTCAGAGCGACTCAATTCTCTATCAATAAATTAAAAAATAATATGACATGATTCCAAAATAGTACCAACATCATCTATACATATAGAAACATCTTATTTATAACACTGTATAAGTCCAGACGTATTCGAAGGCGAAAAGACTACACACTGTTCTTTGTAAACACTTTCACAAAGAATAGGAACTCCAAAGGACTTTAAAGCTATCTATAAATTGATTGCATCAATTGTTGCAGAAGAGACGACACCCAGCGTAGTCGTCGCGAACAATTCTTCACAGGAAGCCGTCGATAAAGATACAAAGCTGCCGCACAACGAGGGAAACATGATAGTCGGTGAGTCAATGCCCTTATTGCGTGATTATATTTCATTGTTCAATTTGTTACTACAAAATAAACAAGCTGTTCCTAAGACTGAGCTCGTGCGTACAGAGATGTAAATACAAAAATTGGTCCAAATAAATTATAGCTTAGCTTGTCGAGGAGCAATAGCTCTATAACAAAAAAAGTTTCATAAAACTCCGTTCAGTAGTTTTTGCGTGAAAGTCGACGATAGACAGACAAAAATGTATTTATTTGAAATTTGTGCTACTTACCCTAAAGACGATGAGGACCTCTATTACCACACCATATATTTTTCTCAGTTTTTATTCACAGTACAGGATTGAACTCTCCTATAGTTTTATTTTATCAAAAAATCAAATCAAATCAAAATTGTTTATTTGGAACACAACAACACATTACAAAAACTTTATGCACGATGGCACCCATAAAAGCTTAAATAAGCTGCGGCACAGGTGCCAACGCCCACCTCCAAACATTAGTAGTTCCACTAATCAAATTTTAACATTCATATCTCCAAAACAGAGACACAAAGTAATGATAAAAGTAAGCAAGACGATTTATACAAAATTAAAAAGACAAACATGTGCAGGTATGTGTTTGTGAGAGAGTATGAGAATGTTATGTGTGTGAGTATGCGAGAGTGAGATTATGTGAGTTTGTGAGTGAGAAATGTAGAAGTTTAGATGGTGGTTTTAATAATTAGTTCAGTTTCATCATACGAGAGGGATAGAAGCCAATTTAGGAGTATGGTTTTTAGCTTATAATGACAGAGTGGGTAAATATTGAGGACTTGATTAATTTTATTGTAGATTAACGAACTTATGAAAAGATAGTGGCGACTAGCTATTGCTGTTCTGCGATAATTAATAACGCATTATGTTATAAGTAAACCCCTGTACAGACGGTCGATGCTTGTAAGTATAACCCCTGTTTACACGATCGAAGTGTCGGTAGACGGGTATCATGTTATACAAGAGAGATTTTAAACGCATTGGCTTGTTCTAAGTCAATCCTATTCGCTGGATATATGATACCTTTTGGCTATACTGGTGTGAAAGGAATAGGGATTTTAAAAATAAGTCGTTATATTATACGAATTTAGAAATAATCCACGTTAAACTGTGTGTAATATAATTAACAATTTAGGAAAAAACTGCATGGGATGATATAATTGATGACCTTATTAAAGCTAAGAATCCATTTAATATATTTTTGATCTGAACTAAAATATCATTAGTAGTTAGTACAATAGTTGATAACGTTTTTCGATGAAGTACTTCATTCCAACCATTAAATATGAGAGTTAATCAAATGAATAGGAATGGAGAGCTATTGCGCCTGAGATTGAATTTCAAAATTATGCAAGAGCATTTAATAGAGCAATCGAGCTAAAACTGGAATTAAAAAAGAACTAAACAATCATATGCGAGAATTGGTATTTTCCTCCAACGTCCATAAATCCTCTACAAGAAATAATAGCTGTAACGATCCACTTTAAAACTATTTGACGACAAGTTAGAGCTATTTTATACCCAACCGAACACGGTGGATCCACTTAACCATTTTATAGACAATTTACAATTTGAGTCGTAGCATTTAACCGCTTAAGCGTCGATTAACTTTTCCCTTTCTGATATTTGCGTGGTATTTATTTTAAATAGCGGATATTTCAATTTTCAATACAATTGTTTCGATGATTCTGTGAAACAAACTGTATTTAACTGGCTCATAAGCAATTTGAAAGTTGGCGTGTTATAAATTTGTAACTAGAACTGACTGAACAAAACTGTTTGGTTGAAATGATTACAGCTTTATGGTTTTGATTTTTCTGGAAAGTTACTTTCTAATTGTGTGGTAAATCGTACTCTATAATTTATTAGCTTAGCGTATTGGGCTAAGAATTATAAAATTCCTTCCTTTAACTATTTGCTGCTGCTGTTTCTTTATGCTTAGTAATTCAAATGTTCGTAGTCAACAAAAATCTTTTGAGTAACAATTTGCTTCATTTGCTTAGTCTAGACACCATTTCAATTCGAACACAATTAACATAATATTGACTGTTGCTCCCCCGAAATTCTGTATAGAAATGACGACGAGGCCCAACCACGGGTTGCAATTAGGGAGTTATGCAAATCTAACTGCACCAGACCGCTGAACTAAAGTTGGTAACTTTGGTAACCATTGTCAATGCTCTCAGTGTGATGGACGTTCCAGAGTATCTTATTCAAGAATTGTTCTAGAATGTTCTATTGCATATTTAAAACAAGTTTGTAACGTGAGAATGTATCTGATTATGGTGTGTGTTAATTGCAGAAGACATTAGTTTCATAATTTATGTCAATGGTTTCTTAAAGGTGAGGTTATTTTTTAAGACTAGATAAATTAAAAGAACAACTGGAATACTGATTATACAATACCCTAGGTTAAATTATATTTCTAATATGCTTAGTAACCACGAACTTTATTATTAGGTACGTTTATTAGTTTCTCCGGTTTCCAGAACTTCTCCGTACCACTGTTACTCACAATAATTAATATAAATTCCTCTATCGGTTTTCACTTCAACAGTTGCATCTCAAACAGTAATATCGTGATAGTTATCAGTCTGTAGAACTTCATCGATTGAGATACGGCTTCTGAACTTTGACTTCCCCTTCTGCGAAATGTTGTTAACTTGTTGCTGTGTTTTCTATGACAAATGTATAGTGGAGCTCTTCAAGTTTGACTGGATCGATATTTCGAGAACTTTCGAGAAACTGTAGAACTGTATAATGGGGTGTAAGTTGAACTGTTTCTTATTCCTAAAAAGGTTTGATATCTTTACTTTTATATAATATCATTTAAACAGAAGTAGGTGGATACTAGAGTATGAGTCTTTATATAATTATTGATTCTATGTTAATTTTCTTGACATGAATGCGAAAATATCACTCTACTCATCTGGATCTGCAAAGAAAACATGACCTATTTCATGTCGTCGATGTTCATAACATCGCAAAGATCACGTTATAAATATGATAATATGAAATGTTTGAAAATGTAGCACAAATTTAAGACTGTCTCCGAGGTCTTTACAAGTAATATATCTTTTGAAAACATTATTAGGCTTATTATAAGGGTCTACGGATATGTTGAAAGCGTTGTAAAGGAGAATCAGAGGACCGCGAATGTTGAGCTCTGTTGACCACCTTATATACGATTCAATTACTGCTGTAAACAGGGATGGAGCTATACATAACGTATCGGGCATCCTTGTCTTGTATTGTATAGCCTTTAATAGGATGTATTAGATGGCCAATACTAGGAAGTTAGCTGGCAAGACTATAAATAATTTCTGCAATGTGAAATAAAATGTAAGTGGCTCGATAGTGACAGGAAGTTCTTTTCTATATTATATTTCTAAATCTGAATTTATTGTACACACTAAGTCTTTATTAAGAACTAGTCTCTAGCAAAAAATACAGCCTGGATATATTTTGGCAAAACTGTTATAAACTTTAAAGCTGTTAATATACCTAATTTATCTTTAGACACAAAACTAATTTACCTTAGAAACTGGCTCAGCCACTTTAGACTAGAGGTGGCAAAGATTTAGTACTCCTGTAACCTGTTAATTTTATTGATTATCCTTTCATAATTTGAGAGGTTGCCTTGTAACCTTTATTTTTATTGGTCTGAAACTTATTTAGGCGCGTTTATTTCAAGGTCGCGTCATGGAAATACCGTCACGTCATGGACTGAGACGACGATTTTGGTATTTTTTAATCTTGCCAGAGAAGTTTCACTTCTGAAACGTGTGCTCGGCACACGCGCTCTTTTTTCGATGCCAAAACTTCTAGAACATTATGGATTTTTCTGAAATTAATTGATGTTTTTTTGTTCGCAGACATCGTCATCCCGTCGCTGCTAATAGCTGCGCTATTCATCGGCAACGCATTCATTGTGCTTATAATATACAAATATAGGAAACGGTATGTATTATTATTTATTACTATTTTATTACAGACTAGCTTGCGGCCCGAGGCTCCGCCCGCGTCTTTAAAGGAAGTTCCTATAGCAACGAGATATTGACATAACCTGGTAAAAAGGAACCTATATCCAGAGATGGACTGAATAGAGATGAATGAATGAAACACACAAACACAGAAACGCAGTTTCGCATTTATAATAATATTACATTACTGTATTTTTTGGAATTTTCTGACGAGTTTTTTTCGGAAGTACGTCGCAGTATTTTGAAAACTGTTTAAATTTATCCACAACCAATAACCATACCCTTGTTTATTAGCATTAAAATTAAGGGGTTTCATCACTTACCATTGAGTAATGACGTAAAGCTAATAACATCTATGACGTCAACGTCAAATTTTACTAATTGTTAGCAAAACAAACCGGTTTACAATGTTGGCAGAATGAAATATAACAAGCATACACAGGGTTACTCTGCTATTTGTATTTGTACTACTATATGAATTTTCAACCGACTTGAAAAAGGTGGAGGTTCTCAATTTGACTATATACTAAAACTAGCTGTTGCCCGCGACTTCGTCCGCGATTAGGTCGTTTTTCGTCATTCGTCGTTTAAAAAAAATACGTGACACTTTATTTTAAAATTTTCTTAATTACCTATTGTCTCTTATAAAATTTAACTACATTAAAATTGAACACTCTGATAAGAAAATCTTAAAATCTGAAGAAAACATGAATGTGGTTTAAATTCTACATTACTTAGTATCAAATAATAATCTAAAATATTAAATGTAGATTAACAGTTTGAGCACACCATTATAGAATATGTACCTAAGTATTAAATTACGTTAGTTTACATAGTAACTTTACTAAAAACACGATGACTATCTTTCGCGCTCGATACCACAAACTAAGCATGTTTGTGGTACGTGGCCCGCGTCACTTGACCCCCCGCGAGTTCCCCTCCGTTGCTATGCGAAAATACATTCGTCGCCCTACTGTAGGAAAAATTGTAATACTGTGGCCTGGGCGTTATAACACGTCCAGGGAGTTCCTGAGTGCCGATATCACCATCTTGAGGAAAAGCTTCTAATGTCGATTTAAAACTGCATACATACGAATTAACCTGTTCTAAAATTGTGAAATGAGTTCAGTTTTAAATTTGAGAAATATTGATTTCTTGTATTCCACTATTCGTTGTAGTCGAATACAAAATATATTTAAACAAACTTAGGTTGGCCTTCAGGCAAAAGGGATCCTATCAAATGGTAAACTTGACCTTGTATCTTAAAAGTAAGCATGAACGGATCTTTTGATAATTATTGAGCACCAAAGGATAATTTGAAACGCACTACTATAAGAGCGAATATTGTCTAATAACAGTTTACATTGCACCACAGAATACATAATAGTAGCTAAACGCTAATTGCACAGTATGTTCCTCTAAAAGTAGTGATTTCAAAGGTTCCGGTGTATCTTCAAACGAAAGCCGACTCGCCTTACTACACTTTAAACTTTAAAGCATTACAAAAAGAACATACTACGTTAATATCGTCTATACAGAAGATGATCTGTAATCAATTGTGAGGTTATAAGCAAACCCACTTTTATATTTGTCAGACCACACCACCGAATTCGTAGATTGTTTACCTCAAGACATTAAGACTATGACGAAATCTGTCTGCAGTAAGACGGGCCTCTCGCTATTCGTACGTTTCCAGAGACCGAATAGTTTCAATTCTTAATCTTTCATTAAACAAACTTATTAATCGTTCTTGTCTCATATAATTGTAATATTCGCGTCCCTACTCTAGTCATTGCTTATGCTCATGTTCATCTTATTATGATGCACCCTATCATTTGTCAAACGGTCTTCATATTGAGTAAGTAAAGTTTTTAATTGTGAAAAAATGTATTATGATTTACACTACATATTAACACTCTTTTATCATTTAACATAAAATATAAGTCTGTGAGTGTGTAAAAATAAATCCAGCTAATTACACATTAAACTTATGTTTATAATTTGGTATACGACATGAAAATATATTAATTGTCAAGCAATAATAATACAGATAAATACTGAACATAAGTATAATAGATATTAAGTAGTATTAGTTAAAATATACTTTGACTACTTTGACTGTAAGTTAAAGTTTATTTTTACTAACAACATGTAAATGAAGAAGAAATAATAATTACCAACGTACTAACCTTTTCTATAATACTTAACACGGCACATTTTTCAAATTATCTTGCTCAACTCTACTAAAAAATTTTAGGGTTTTGTTGGATGGAATATGTAAAAACTATGATATATCTAAACTACGATACAACTTGCATGCGGAAATGCTCATTACAATTGTGAATCTAAAGAATAACTAACAACATACTGTTCAATTTTATTGAGCTGATGAATATCTTTTGCCTGGAAGAAATCACCGTCGCCTAACAAATATAATGTGTTTTCTTATAGAACCGTTACATAATTTATTTTATCTACTTAAATAATTAAAATGATATATTTATAAAATATAAAACATATTATGTAAAATGATTAAAAATAAATAAATGAAGCAACTACGATTCAAAGAAAACATCTTTTTCAGTGTGAAAATGCTCTAAGCAATCCTGGATGATGAACTGTATATCATGTACCTACTCTGATCCCAGTACGGTCGGTACGTCGATAGCCATAACGATAAATATTATAATCAGATAACCGCAAAGTCAAAATAAAAATAAAATTTTGACTTTGCGGTTATCTGATAACTTAAAACATTACTTGTAAAGTTGTGAGTGCAAAATTTACGTTTCATTTGGCAATAACATTTTTTTCGGTACTAAAACGTAGTAGTTTGATATGTGGTTGGCTGCCCCTCCTCTCCTTCCTGAAAAATATCCTCCAAAATTTCCCGAGATACTTCCAATGATTGAACCATTGGACGTTGGACATTAACTTCAGTCAAAAATTGACGAAGCGGATGATTACTAATTTCCACTTAATCCTCGCTGCTACTGTCTTTATCATCAAATCATCAATTTTCAAGTGGTGTAGTAAAAATATCAGCAGAAATCGTCTTCCAAAGGCGATATAATTTTATTAGCATTGAATCTGTAAATAAAAAAATCAAAAGTTAACTGTAAATCTATAAAAAAAGCTACTTACAAATAAAATTTTATCAAAAACTTCTGTTCCCAATGCACCTCAAAATAATAAAAGAATCATTCATTTCATTTCATTTAACAACTTACCAACAAACAACAACAACTTACCTTTTGTGGGAACGCATGATGGTGAAAATTCACAAAACACGAAGATTGCATTTGTTATTTTTTGTTTTATGGCATTCAATTGCTTTATAAATATCACTGCATAGTATAAAAAAAGTCGCTTTCTGTGTCCCTATGTCCCTATGTCCCTTTGTATGCTTAAATCTTTAAAACTTCGCAACAGATTTTGATGCGGTTTTTTTAATAGATAGACTAATTCAAGAGGAAGGTTTTAGTACACAATTTATTAGGTTTTAGACAAAGCGGACGAAGCCGCGGGCGGTAAGCTAGTAAATTTATAAAACACATATTATTATACTCTTTGGAACACAATCATTAGATTAACTGTAGATAATGGTGCACAGACATATTCTGTGTAATGGTGTCTATTTTTACTTAAAATAATAAACATCTACCCTCACTTTAAAAAAAATGTAGTTTATTATTTACACGAAATATATCTTATAGGGAACGGAAGGGTTAAAGAGTTAAATAAATAAATAACATAATTATGTATATTTAAATTATTAATATTTAAATTATTGATTTGATTTTTACGAAATCTCATAGATGGCGCTGTTACAAAATTAACATTATACAACTTACATTCTTTAAGCTATGTTTCTCTTCCCAAGTTACTTAAATGGCATAATTTTTTATAGTGTCAATCTAGATATTGTCAAACAACATTTATATATGCGTCATTTGATTATTAATTTCCAATAGTTAACGTGTAAATTGATTTGATTTTTATAACATTTAATAGATGGCGCTGTTTCTAATTTGTCTTTATACTACTAAATTCATTAAACTGTTTCTCTGCCCAAATTACGTAAATGACATAGTTTTTATTTTGTAAAGCTAGATAATAGCATGGCTTACTCGAAACCAACATTTAAACATGAGTCTTTAGATTGTACGCTGTCGTAATACACGGAATACGTAAGAAAAATAAAGGTTCACAGCTCCTCCCCCGTAGGTGATAGCGTAATAATATGTAGCCTATAGCCTCACCCGTCCTGTTAGTAATATTCATGCAAAATTTGAAGTAAATCTATGCAGTACTTTTCGAGATTAGCTCGGACAAACATACAGACAAACAGACAAACAGACAAACAGACAAACAGACAAACAGACAAACAGACAAAAATTCTAAAAACTATGTTTTTGGCTTCTATATCGATTATAGATCACGGCCCAGGTATTCTTTTAAAAAAATATTCAATGTACAGTTTTGACTTTCCTACGATTTTATTATATGTATAGATATCTCAAGGTACTTTTTGTGTTTTTTTATCTCCGAACTTTCGGCAGGGTGAACCGATTTTTATATCTATTTGAGAGCTGTGTCTTGCTTACTCCATACAAAATTTGTCCAGTTCTGATCCTTTGAGGTGGTTTTGATTTAATGTTAAAAATAATAATTATTATAGCTTATTTCTATTTTCTACATGAAGTGTATTAGATGCTGTATGATATTTGACCGCACGAACTACTGTTTTCTTTCATTTGTGCGTGAGCGTGTTGACTCACACTAGATAAATTGATTTCAGTGCAAGTAATTTATTTATGTCCAGTAACGAACTTCATTAGGATTCTGCGAGATTTTCTTTCTGTGCAAGTTGAGAATGTTAAATGTGTGTAGCTTTTTTTTAATTATACTGAGTCTTGGTCGGTAATTGCATATGTTTATTAAACAAGCTAAAGATGATTTTTAAAATAAGTCGAATATGACGTTTTTGTCTTTTTCGCATAGGGGCTGTTCGAGGTAACCCTTACAGAAGATCGCATGGGTGTTTGTTATAGTTAGTGGAATTATAGTATGTAGTTGCTCTGAATGAGCGAGGGGTCTGGACGAACATAATATACTTTTTATACGTATAGTACTCAATTGACTTTTGTAGCGGAATATTAAGGTAGTATGTATTTTTTGATATAATTAATAAGCGAGAAGTGTTTGACAAACCTTACCAAATATTTTATTAAATACAATAAAAAAGGAGCGTTGAAAGTTACGTTAAGTTACCCTTGGAAGTAGCCTAAATCCTAATTAAATTTGCATTTTCATGTCTTTCGGAAAGAAATAATTCCAAAAAAATTGTTAGGATTTATATTATATGTATTGTGATATAAATCATTTGATTTCATCAAATCATTGTGATATACTTATACAAATTCTTCTGTTTGTATATATCCCAAATATTCCATTGAATCTTTTATGAAGAAACAATTGAAAAAGTAATGAATGTAAAGAAATACTCGTTTTTCGTGGGTTTTCTTTCTATTACTTAAATACCTTATATATGACAAACTACTCTAATCTTTAAGTAGTAGGAGTTAGAGTTCCTTTTTGTGTAATAAAAAGGGCAAATGAAAGCTGATTACCTCAAAGTTCTTACAATTGAATTCAAATTGAGCGTGTTTGAAACGATTACTTTACAAATTTCTTATAACCATCTTAAAAAAATGTACTATCTGAGAGAAAGTATATGCTCTTGAATAACACTCGTCACATAAAATAGGGTAATTGACTTGCGAGAATTTTCATTTTTAGACAATGTCATAGAAAATAACATCTTATTTGGAAGAAAATGAACTCAAATGACTCAATGGCGTATGTGATAATATTTTGTTAGATTTGGGCAATCAGTTTCTCGGTCAAATTATTATTTAATTCAAAATACGTGTAAATTGCCATTTGATTTCTGAAATTTATTTCATAGCCTCATCATCTTTTCTGTTTAAGGAAGGTAGTTTCAATAGGTGCCCAAAAATATACACAAAATGCAGATTTTCATTACGCTTTAACGTTTCATTTGGCATTAACATATCACAGTAAAAACGGAATATTTAATGCGCGAAGTACTCTTTAAGTCTTAAGTACCACACTTCGTCGCAACAAAATTGGGTTGTCGCTCGAAAGTCGTCCAATTATATGTCAAAGAAGCATTTCTATTCACGAAACGTCTTTGTTTAGTCCAGGCTGTTCCTTGGAAATACCAGGAAATAGTTTCTTGTCCGTCTTTGTCGCTTGCACACTAATTTTCTTTGTCTTGTAGCGACTTTATAGCGTTTATATGGTTATATCTCTTTGTACATCAAACTTGATGAATTGCGCAAAACGTAGCATGTTTTTACAAATAAAGAAAAAAATTTTTAGGACGGTGAAATTGAGGTACTGTATTGATGTTTTAATGGATGGGTAACTCGGTTAAATATTCTCTGGTGTTTATAATAATCAAGTGGTTCCAAATTGAGTTTTTTGACCTAAAAGTCGGAATGATGATGACTAGTATTTTTTCTTTGTGAGGATTTATGATCCGAGCTAATCATTATTTTCTTAAGGTTAATAATCTGGCCTATTAAAAGGCACACTTGGCTTCAAAAAGATAAAAGGCCTTAACTTAAAGATTTATGCATATTGTTAATAAATATGGCATTTATCGAATTTTCTATGTCCAGATCTTACCAAGGCGAGCAGAGCGGCTGCGGTGGCAAGAAAATATAGAATATGTATTTATTGCAGCATCTATATTTGTATGTAATTAAATTACGTTTTTGTAGAACTGCGCTAGAGTAAAGATGTTTTGTTCTTTCAAAGATATTATAGTAGCTAGAAAAAAAAAGTACTGGTGCTAAGTTATCGATAGGCTATTTCGGTATATTTTTACCTTTTAACATGGAAAAATATAAGTACCAACTTATTTTTTCTGTATTTTCATTTTATTTTAATTTTAATAAATGGGAAGCTCCCAGCAGTCTAAAGAACAAATGGAATATATTTATCACGTCTCTGTCCACGTTATTTCAAGGTAATAGCGAGGTACATAATTTATCCCGACTTCATCTGGGGTAGTCAGTCTCGGCTTAATTACAACGGTCTTATAGGATTTTTGGGGATTAACTCAAAGAGATTGTCATTTCATTACGTGGAGATATAATTTGCGTGGGAATCTCGTTATTGCGAGTCCCAGAAGATGGTCAGGGTATTAAGAAGAACCAATTTTGAACTATGGCGTGCGGTTTGTACCACGAAAGTTTAGGCAAAATCTTTAAAGTTTTGTACTTGTTAAAATAGATAAATCTAGTAATATTGTACTTGTGTAAATATCTATTATAATATGTATTATTTATGCTGTGTTAAATAACATTATAGTCTAAGATTTGGTCTGAGATAATGTGTTGGCTAGAAATATAGAACTTTTACTTGCTGTAGTTAAAATATAACGCTAGCTAGAGTAATATAGTTTAATTAATGCAATAAAGAAGGACGTAATATTTTAAAGGGAACGAGTGTGGGCACAAAATGGTTAAGTAAACTTAATAGATACTGAATTTTAAGGGAAGGCAATACTATAGTAATAATATTTTCAGCAATATCCATTTTCACAAACATTAAGAAATCATACTAAATCTTGAACTTTCAAGCTTATATTTATGACAGTTGATGAATAAATGGTCGAAACTGGATTTTATCTCGCTAGGCCACAAACATTCTTCTCTTTGAAAATATGGTTTTCAGAACACTCATAGCTCCTTTGCTTTACACCATCCTTAACCAGATCTAGTTTTTTCTGCCCCATACAAGAAATATTATAGAACTCAAGCAAATTAATCAATATGAAAAGGACCTTTCTAACCACACTTTTGTTACAGGAAAACCGATGATTTAGAAGACGAGTTCAACACAATACCACTGAACGTGAACGGCAACGTGCACAGCGCGGGCAACGCGGTCTAGTCCCCTCGCGTATTGGTTACACTCGATAATGCTACGTCCACACGGAGCCAGACAACCAAATCTCGGACCTGATGAACAACTACTGTTGAATCAATTATATGTCCACGCAGAACTGATAAACGTCTAATAACGTCCACATGGAGCTGATGAACAACTAATGGTTCTTCTAAACAGAGTTTATAAACAACGAATGTTACATTCACGCGAAGCCAGTGAAGCACGACATATGCCAAAAGGTAATAATTGACCACTGTTTTCCACACGGAGCTCTAAGTAATTGTGGGTCAATATGAATCTTAATAGGATTTAAGTAGAACATTCACACGATGAGCGCTCCAACTTTTTTAATGTCAATATGATCGTGAACCGGGTGTGTTACTGTTAGAATTGCGTATTCGATACAATGGCCATTCTTCATCACAGATTAATTTTAAGATCTGTCAAATACGGAGGTCTAACAAATTACCTTTTAAGCTCTGTTTGGACGTAGCGTAAAGTATTAAAAAAATCTAGCGGTGGAGCCTAAAGCTATAAGTTTCATTATTTAGCGTGAAATAAGGCTTTTCGAGAACTTCTAAAAATAAAAGTCTTGCTCTAATTAATCTTGTTGGCCTTTGAAAATTGTCCGTTGGGTGGGTGTAGATAAAAACGGGCACTTAATATAAATTTCTTTTATTCTGAAAATATCTACAACTGCGTTGTTGTTTTTGCGGCTACTTCAATAAACGCGTGTCGCCTGTTCAAGAGTTTTGACAATAAATTTCCTGAAACTCCCTGTTTTTGTCTTAATGCAAAATGTTCCATGAAAAATTGTTTGTAAACGCTGAATTTGTAACCGATTAAAAAAACATTATTCTCGTGCTCTGAGGTTTTTGATCTCGATCAAAAATACACCGCTCTGGGTGTATTATGAATTATTGATGTGCCTGAAAACGTGGAAATGCCTACTCGTGAATTGTATTACATTCGAGTGTAACCTTTATCCGAAGTCGGGTAGGCTGTGGACGATCGATCGCGTGGTCGCTCGTGCACAGCCGGCCTTAACTTAGTTACATTATTTATTTATTAGATACCTCATAGTAGATCATCGTCCAATGTTTGATGGGAATCACATTTTGATCTATTTATTTATTTAAAGCCACAAATATGTTTGGCATTCAACAAAGTTGGATCAAAGCGAGGTACGGGAACATCGAAACTGGTTTTAATATTTACCTGAAATCGTTTTGAAACTTCCATACGAATAATTTAGCTGTATGTTTGTAATTTTTTGACAGTTACCATTATTTAGTCAGTATTACAGTCAAAATGTGATTCACATGAAACGAATCCCTTTAGCATTTAAGTAAGGACTGATATTATTAATACTCAGCTACAAATTGTCTACAGAACGAACCCTTATTGGCTTTCGGTCATAATGCTGTGTACACACGAAATCAACGAAGGTCAGTGTACACTAGGATAGGTATGATAGGCGTGTTGCACACGAAATATCTAGAAATATGGCTTGCCCATAGCTGAAGAAGTTATCACTTACTTAGAAAAGAAAGAAAATACTCTGATGAAGGCGTAGGGCGTAATATTTATGGAGGCGTCTACGATACTTTGTTTACGATCAAGTGGCATTGAAACTTGTAGACTTGTATCTTTTAAGTTTATTGAGTATAGATACATACATTTATATCTGGTGATGTTATGGAGAATTTAGAATTATGGGGGAGATGTGAGAAAGCATTCATATATATTTAGTGCGGGAATAGTTCCCATTACTGAGCTTATTTCCCTGTAAAATAATTTTCTTTACTGGAAAGTAAGCTTACTTTCCTGTCTATTTAGACAGAAATCCATACGACGAATGAGGCTTTATTGTTTATTGTGATATTGTTATCAACTAGATTTCGCGCGCAGTTTTGCTTGCGTGAGACTTCGTTAAAATGGCTCTATGACATGCTAGCCATAACCTATCTATAAAGCAATTTTATCATTTTTTTACAATTTGTCTTGAGGAAACAAACACAAAATACATATTAATACAAACTTCCAAATTTTATTTCATTTATAGTATCTATATCCAAGTTTTTAAAGCCGAAATAAGTGAAGCACGCCTCAGGCAAAAAATCCAGGAAGAGGCGAGTACCTTTGTTATTTTTGCGTATACAAGCCAAAGGGGTTCGTTTTGCGATAGATTTGAAGCCTCAAAGCATGATTCACTCTACACCGTGCCGGGGACGAACCGGGAAGCAAATGAAAAAATATCCATACACATTTCAATGCCGTGCCCCGTCCGTGTACGGTTAAGCTGCATGAATCACTTCATACACAAAGTTTTTTAAGCTATTGCATAGCTTCTATCGCGCGCCTTGAGCGCGGGGACCGAATCCAGAAATTCCGTAACGAAAAACCTCACGCTCCCCTCTCCGACGGGCGCGGAGGTGTGGCTTAAAGGCATAGCATGCAATAGCTTTACCGCGGCAGTCCCCGAGTGCCACACGTCTTTTTTTATTGTATGATAGGATAGGGAAGCGCTTGACTACGATCTCGCCGGATGGTAAGCTGAGATGTGGCCTAAGATGGTGCGCGCTTCTCTAGAACGTACCTGTTCACTCTTTTCTTGAAGACCTCCATATTGTACTCGTCGGGCAACATAGTATTTAGTAAAAATTATGTTTGATAGAGCCCCGGACAGGGCACGGCCCTATCGCGACACGGTGTAGCGTAACTCA
This sequence comes from Colias croceus, assembly GCF_905220415.1. NCBI lineage: Eukaryota > Metazoa > Arthropoda > Insecta > Lepidoptera > Pieridae > Colias > Colias croceus. The sequence continues at coordinate 2,707,769 of NC_059539.1, read as the reverse complement.
TGCTCAAAGCTGTTTCTTTGGTTCGCACACTGCCTTTAATTTTCACCGTCAATTATGTATGGCTTCATAGTGATTCATGTTGTACCTTGTCTCTCCAAATTGTTGATGTATTTATATTCGGCGGAGTATGTAAGTATCTGTAATTAATAAAGCACTATCTTTAATTTATTTGTTTTATTTGATTATCCTCAATTTTCTTCTGAATTCCTGAAATGACTAAAATTAATACATTCCCTCTTCTCTCAATAAAAGTTACGTACAATATTATAAAGAATGAAAATGTAAATGCTGTTCGTAAAATTTTTGTCTGCTTTATAAAAAATTCCGAATGAGTTTTAACCACATTTACATTGCATTGTAACCGAGAATTTATAGATTCTTTAAGGAATAAAAAACTTTAACAAGCTGTCTATGAAATAAATAAAGATACTTATATTTATAGAATACTAGATTTCCGCCCGCGGCTTTACCCGCGTTTTTAAAAGAAAACCCGCATAGTTCCCGTTCCCGTGGGATTTCTGGGATAAAACCTGTTTATGCGTGTGTAAAATGTGTTAAACCAAGTTACCCTCTATATGTGTGCTAAATTTCATTGTAATCGGTTAAGTAGTATTTGCGTGAAAGAGTAACAAACACACACACACACATCCACAAACTTTCGCATTTATAATATGTATGTATAGAATAAATACTCATAGAAAATTGGTCAAGGAACAGTATTAGAAAAGCTACTTACAGAATAATTTAAAATAGAACATAATCACAGATATATTTAACTTTACCATCCTCACCATTTTCATTCATTCATTTTATAGCATAAATAAACAATTCATGAAATACTTCTAAATTAAACGGTGATATTCGAGGTACATTTTGTTGCTAAGCGTCCACTGTCTGCGGACAGAAATATTCAAATACCTACTATGCAGAGAGAACTATTTTCATTTTACGAACAATTATACTATGGAAAGAATGAGGAACTGCTGTTAATTGGATTCACATACTGGATAGCATTTAGGAGTCTTAAATAACGAGAGAGTGCGTTCATATTTCCACTTATATTTAATTTTGTACCTAACTAGTGTGTTCTGCGCAATATTAAGATTAAAACATCTTTTCTTTTATTAGATAGGCTATATATATCCTTTATTAGATAGATTCTGATGACACAATCCAATTTAAACAAAACCTTTTGAACATTGAATGTGGCATCACGGCCTGACAAATTAAAATATTCAAACCCTTTTGAAAACATGTAGGATTTAATTAAATAAATCGTCGATTCCATCTTTAAAGGTTAAACCACATTTACGATAGAATAATCCAACTATATTTCTACCCGTAAAGTCAAATTCTAAAACGTCGCAGGATTTAATTTCGTGAAATCGAATCAAGTAACACGTTTTAGCAGCTAGGTTTAAGAACTTCAATATTTGCTCAAAGACGAAAGACGGAATAAAGCGCCAAACATCGATAATCCATTTAAAATTGGATTTTGCCCTTCCGTTAGCACGTAGCTATCCTTTCTTCATATTGATTTCAATTAAAACTTAAGCTCTTTGTTTCAAGATACCTACTCAAAGAACTCTGTCTGTTATTTGTTTTTGTGTAAAAGATTAAGCGAAAAAGTTGTGGCGTTTTTTCATTTTAATGTTAGCTTGTGAGCATTCAAATCGTTGGTTTAGGCATCTTAACTTTGAAAAATCAAAATGATTAGGTGTAAACGTTGGTTTTGATTATTTGGCAGTATAATTTTATTTTAAAGTTGCAGTCGGCCCTGATTTTAGTTATGATTACTTAGCGCTTTCAAACAAACAAACTCTTCAGCTTTATAATATAAGTATAGATTCATGTATCAGTTGGTATATGTTTTAGTACCTATCCTAGGTACTGTAAAAAGGGTTTGTTTAGTCTAGTATAAAATAAAATAAAAAAGAAATACAGCCAAACTTTAAAAGAGATCGTCCTCACGTAAAACAATAGCACAGAGTCCCACTGGACTTGCCGAGACGTATAGAGACGTGTCAATTTCAAAGCCACTACAATTTCAGTGAAATTTTATTCGAAATAAGGTTTAAGTATTACGTATCCCTTTGTGACAAAGGTGCCAATCTACATGCATAATACTACCAGTGATACTACTTTTTTAAGAGTTTAAAATGATTAGGTATGTCGCTCAGGTACACACATACTTATAACTAGTATACAAGCTAATATATAATATACTATAATTTGATACATATTTTCGATTTTAAGGAAACTGATCTGAGGCAAAACCTGTATTATAAAATTTAAAAATTTAACGATAAGTTTTGTTTCATTCGATTGTTTAGACAAAATAAAAATGTTACATCAGTCTTATAGCAGTATTAGCTGCGCTCCGCGGTTTCACCCGCGTGGCTCCGCTTCTTTTGGGCTTAGCGTGATGCCTATAGCCTTCCTCGATAAATGGGCTATCCAACACCGAAATAATTTTTCAAATCGGACCAGTAGTTCTTGAGATTAGCGCGTTCAAACAAACAAACAAACTTTTCAGCTTTATAATATTAGTATAGATTACCCGTGTGGGATCGTGATGGCGCTAGACAACCTGGCGCTGACGTTAAATGATAAATTTTATCCAGACTGGAAATACTGCTTTATGGACATCATGGTACGGAGGCATGAGTATCAGATTTGTATTTATTTACAGATTTAAGAAGATTGCCTACAAAACCGCATGCGCGTCAAATGGTGCGTAATGAGACCATCACCGTACGATGTTCTGTCGTTTAGATAGACATCTCACCCTTATTTATATCTCCATTTAGCTCTTACATTATCTTTATGGGCTTTACTAATAGATTTCATTTGTTCAATGTGCCTGTTTACGCGTTTTGGGTATATTTGTATTGTCTTGTATTCATGGTAGGTACGCGTTGTCATGAGCCAAGCTATAAGCTATTGTTAAGGAATTGTAGTTTGATAATAATCTATGATAATATTATAAAGCTGAAGAGTTTGTTTGTTTGAACACACTCATATCGGGAGTATACTGGTCTGATTTCGAAAATTCTTGATGTTAGATAGTCCATTTATCAAGGAAGGCATAGGCATCATCATGCTTAGACCAACGCAACAGGAGCGCGAGCAGAGCAATGCGGTTAAAACCGCGAGGCATAGCTAGTTACAAACCTTTATCTCTTGTATGGTAGTTACTCAATTAACGTAGTTCTATTTCTAGGAGATTAATTTTTTATAGAAGTAAAATGGTAAAGAATATTCATACCGTAGGAACGAGATCCCTAATCCGCATTCCATTACGGATTACATTTTTAATTTGCATTATCCGTAGAAACTTTTATTTGTGCTGTCAGATTATGAAGAGCGTGCGTTTTCTATGTCCAGTATACCTACGTGATAGAAGGTCATCTAAAAAGTAAAAATTTATATATTTATCTATACTTTTTACGTTGCACATTGAATTAAGTGAAGTTTTATAACTCAACTTCAACCAAAAACTAAAAGTACTTAAGTAGTACATATTTAATTCACAGACATGATCATAAGTGAAAAAAACTCGAACAAAAGTCGTCATTTATCATCAAAATAAAAGAGCGATATTGACGAACTCCGATAAATAATATTTCGCAATACCTTTCAACCTTTTGAAATAAAACGTCCGAACCGAATTTATGTCCCAAAAGAGGTACGGAATATGACTTGCCATAGTGGAATACGCTGATAAGAGCAACAGAAATACTATTAAGTTTCTTTTATACAGAATTTAATTAATAAAAGCCCGGACAGGCATCAGCATTTGTACGGCGAAATTGAATTGATGAATCCATTTCAACGCAACAGTTGTTATTTTGTTGGAATATTTTCACATCTTTTGTCTTGTGATATTTGAAACTTGGACTAATTAAATTATATTTTTTATCTTCTATTAAAATGATTACATTTGTTAAAGATGTCTAGCATTTAAATATTAAAGAGTCTCAAATCAATGACCTATTATTATACTAGTAGACGCGGCATACGCCAACATCATTGCACTAAAAAACAGCGTAATTAATACATACCTACTTACTAACGCATTATCACCAATACAGTTGTTCTCTCTTTCACTCTCACGCACGAGACATAATACATGTCTCACTCATGTACTTCGTAATAACAACTGTCGATTAAAATACAAAAAGAACGTCCAGCCACGACGCTGAATGGTGCGTGACTAAGTGAAACTCGGGCACTTACCTGAGTTTTTTCTTGCCAAAATAGAGAGCGGGTAACGTATCTAGCTCTTTTATATATCATAGTCTCAAATACGTCTTTAAATAAATCTTATGAAGTAAAATTCTTGAATTTATCTTTCACCATTTATTTTATTATCAATTATCAATTTATATTATATTATTATTTTTATTATGTTTCTCGGTTCCATAATACTCGGGTACCACCAGAAGGACGGTACCCGGACCTTTGGAAGGCTTACGTGGGGACACGGATCCAACACGCAGAGGCCCTTTCGAGAATTTTAATGTGTTGTGGGACACCAGCCGCAGCCTGCCCATGACTGCACTATAGAAATACAGCCCTAGGCAGTCCGCGGCCGATGTAGGACTATTGCAGGGTATGGAAATTTAATAATTGGGCTATGGATTGGGATGCTAAATGGACTGGTACTGGGGACTATAGGAAACTATGGCACCTGCCTTTCTACTAAAAGAAAGTAAAAATATGTTGGCAGGTGGTGACTCGCCCTCTCACTGTATGGGCCCCCGAAACAAGTCGCTGCAATAGTGCGACAAGGGGGCAACATATTGTGAGCAGCTAAGGGTGGAGAGGCGTCCCTGGACTTTAAACTCCGATCACGCGCTCCCTGAGGGTCCAGCATCACGTGCCCACTCGCCACTTACGCTTCGCATCCACCCTTCGAGCTAAAAGCTCTCGCGACTCCACTCTGGCCGGCCGGTTAAGGCAAGTCAGAGGTGGGGGTCCTGTCCTCGTCAGGCTTCACTCCAACCGGCCGGTGAAGGCAAGCCGGAGATGAAGACAGGGGCCTCCCCCGGGAGCACTCGGTTCCCGCGGGGTCGCTACTCCCCGACACCGCGCCACAAGGTGTCCTGCGGGTTGACTGATTGCACGGGTGGAATATCTATTATCACGTAAACAATAGATATCCCAACCGTGGGCGATGGGGTCGTCACATCCCTACACAGGGTCGTCACAGCCCTTATTTTTATTATTATTATAGATAATAATCCATTATTATCAATTATAGATTCGATCAGAAGAACTAAAAATGTATACTTATAATACTTCTCTATCATAATAATATATTAACTTGGTTTCTTTCTTTTTTTCCTATATAATAAATGTAAATGTTTGTCTCTTTCAATTTTCTGTAGCTCAATACCGTCCAAAGTACCTACCGAATGAATTTTGAGAAAAATTGGTGTTGTTTGAACTCACTTAACAGAATACTGTAGAAATACTAGCATTAACACTTGGCTTCATGTCATAAGGTGTAGCCAACAACGTTAAATTCACAAACCCTTATTTAGTCTCCCTTCATCCCGTCACATAGAGTTATATGAATTTTTCATACTCAAAAATATGAATAAACATTTCCACATACTGACGTCATAAGCTAACACGAGAGTAGTCAGAATCATACATGTTCAATGTTGTTAATATATTTAATTAACAAAGTTTAATATAACGAAGATGTTTTACAAGATTATTAGGCAAACTTATCTTGTAATCTGTTGGCTTTAGTTTAATTACAAACAAATTATTTGTACTATTTTAGTACGGGATTAACCTCGGAAATACGAAGACTTCCATTACGTAAATTATCTAGAATATACCTTCTTGGATTAGGTAGTCTTTGTTCTGTCTGTATAGAATTTATTCGAACACTTACTGAATTACTAGTAAATTCAAGCATCTAGCTAGATGCACAGATAATATAATACTATCTAGATACAACAAAGAGGTTGAAATTGAATATAAATATGTTTTACGCGGCCAGCAATTCAGAGTTTTCGTTTTAAAATGAATTTTCAGGATAAAAACCAATACCTCCATAAATTCGTTCTATATGGTTGGTACGTATATTTTAAACAAAATCTCACGAAAAAGAAAAACTAAACGTTATTTACTTTATTTTATAGTGAAATAATCATATTCACTTAAAACTTCTTGCCGCTAATGGATTTTCCTTGCAACATAAAGTTTCAGTAATATTTAGTTTTGCCGCAGTTAAATATCAATTTTATTCTGTTTGTGTTCTCTGAAATGTTCTAAGAAAATGTTTAGAATATTGGTGCAAGATTGGTGCTATAAAATACTATATCGAAAAATATTTGAAAAAATAAATAAGAAAACAAATAGTTCATTATAATGCTAATTCAGTAGTTACGGTAAGACGTTGAAAATTGAGTAGAGGTGTTGTCTGCTGATGCTAAACACGATGTTTTCGTAATACGAGGATATGAAATGTGTATAACATTATTTTGATATATTTTATCAATTACACAATAATTTGGGATGTGATTAACTCAGTTTATTCGAGGTTTATTAAATTTATAGTTATTGCTTTTAACAACGTGACTAACCTTTTCTAGCCTATCAAACTGGATGTTAATAATCTGTTTTGAATTCACATAGATTCCAGGATTCCATAACAAACGAAGTTAGTGCTATAGTGGTTTCAACTGGAGACAATGAAGTTAGACCTACAATGCAATTCTAGATTGAACTTGTGTAAGAAGACGTGTTGTGTTGAGAATTAGATGTTTCTAATGTTTTAAATTAATTATACTACACTGGCTTAAATTATAATCATAGTTATTTTAAAAAATATACCTAATAAACCTTTTTTAGCATTTTTCCTTTAGTCCTCTGCTTTTGATCGTATCGTAGCGTGATGCTCTATCGCCTTTGGCCTTTTTCAATACACTTGGAGTATCGCACACAAAAAACTATTTTAAACCAGTAATTTCTAATAATATTATCTCGTTCAAACAAACAAACTACTTAGATCTTTTAATAGTAGCTTTAAATAGATGTACTGCTTAGCTCTGAAGGTGCTTTACAATATTTATGGACTTTGATATAGGTAATAGGTATGTATCTATGGGAAAAAGAGAGGGTCTTAAGTATTTTCGTCGCGACAAACCTTGAAGGGGTAAAAGGGGTAAGAGATTTGTGAAATGGTGTCATTAACGTTTAGTGCACTCAAGCGAAGCCACAGGTGCTATCTAGTATTAATTACTATTATTACGTAGACATATAATGACTTATTCCGAATGGTTATAAATTATAATGTTCTATAAATATATTTTACCGTGGCTTTGTTCAAGCTTTTAATATAGATAGTTTAATTGACTAATGACTATTCATATTTTAACCAATAATTAATCTATGAAATATTGAGTATAATACTTACGGAAACAGATATTTTATTCCACTTACGGGCTAAAACAAATATTACAGCAAACTTGTCCTATGCTATCTAAAAACTCTGTGGTTGGCTCTAAGCCGTACTAATGTATGAGGAATAAGTAATGTGTGATATCGACCTTAATTTACACCGTAGTATAGTACTTAAAGGTAATTTAATTTATCTGAAAAATTACATTATTTGACCATAGATACGATAACCTTTGGAAAGTCATATAGGTGATATATATAATGTATTGCGAATAATTTTCTGAATTATATTTTCATTTATAATGAAATGATATTTTTGAAAGAATTCGTATTTAATAAATTTATCTCGTAATATGTAGCTCGTATAGCTACATATTACGAGAGCTATACACGCGACGTAGCAATGGTTACGATATCTTCGAATAACCACGTGCTTCTTGATGTAAATATTTTGTGAAAGGAGCTTTTGCGAACTGTCCATTTCTAGGGATTGATTTATGTTTTTCTAAGTGAATTGGGTTGATTTTATTGAACACGCATGGTATTCAAATTATTTTTACCTATGTCAATGTGGGGTGCTTTTAGGTTAAAGTGTTAGGAGAAGTATTTTGTGATTTGACGAATCGTATTGAAACGAATAAATAATATGTGTGAATCTTGTGTAAAAATATTTGCGTATACGGCTGCCCTGTCACTAAATATTTTAAGTATTATGTGGTCATGAATAAAATACCGACCATTTTTTTTAACTTTTTATCTAGCTATTATTATACTATTTCATCTGCTGAATCGTGTGCTGGCCTCTGATGCCACAATTGATATTTTTGCTGGCGGTGCAAGTTCTATCCTGCACCTCCTTAGCAGGTGCTTGGATGTATTTAGCCGTTCATAGTGTGTCCGTTTTGATTTTAATTTTTGTTAACGTATAACGTATTATAATTTATAAATATGTATATAATCATTCAATGTATTCTTTGGTATTTTAACTGTTAGTACAATGAATGTTTCAATAAGGTTTCAATAAATGAATAAATGAATAATAATAAATGAATAAGTAAGAAAGTTAAAGAATTTAGATTTAGCTTTAAGAGAAAAATAATTTTTATCTTCGTAATAAATTAAATATCGCAATCAAAAGGAAAACTTAAGTGGCTACAAAGTAAATGAGATGACCTCGGGATAGGCCACTTACTGGCTTTCATAATAGTCAAAGAGCTTTTGAAGTTAAAAGCACTTTTGACACTAGAAAATTTATTTATTTTTATCAAACTCTAGTCTGAAAAAAGTAAGTAATTTTTAAAATATATAGTTGATTTTATCATAAAATTCAGTATTGTACCTTCGGTGTGGTAATAGAGTCTTCTTCCTATACATAATTTCCGGAATAATCTTGAGATAAATTCAATACAGAATAATAAATAAATAAATAATAAAAAATTATTTTTCAAGAAACAGGTACAGCATTATGTTCAGACCCTGACCTTCATACTAGTGGTAAACTGTGTTTCGAAGGCCAGTTTCTTCCCAGTCTTTATATCTATATTATATATGTTTCTGCAAACTCAAAGTTTTATGTTTGAACAGTAAAAATAGATAAAAGGAAAAAAAAATATACCTTTATTTATACAAAAAAAAAAGGACAAACTGAAGTTAATATTTCAATTTTAAGAAGTCATTCCCGTTGTAAATATTGTGTGCTTGTATCTGTTTGTCTGTCTGTTTACGATAAACTCGAAAACGACTGCACGGATTAGTAAATAATTTGTTGATAACATAGGCAAAACTTTGGGTGAAAACCTAGTATATTTTTATAATCATTATCATGATAATAAAGCATAATAGTTTGTTATAAATGTGATATTTATTCCCCAAATGAGGAATGTTATTTCACAAACAAATTTTATTAACAAAATATATTTGGAACAAAAAATAAACATTACGGACTCAAATAACCTTTCACGTTACGATAAAATTTATGTCCAACATCACGAGATTAACTTTAAAAGCAATTAAATGGATCTCATTAAAATATTGGTTTTGTCTGACTTTATCGGATTCACAATTTAATTATTTATGTTTGTGATATGTAATTAATAGTTATTTGTTTTTATTCAAAAATAATAGGTACAAGGTACAACATCAATACTAATATTATAAATGCGAAAGTAACTCTGTCTGTCTGTCTGTTACTCAATCACGCCTTAACTACTGAACCAATTTGCATGAAATTTGGTATAGAGATATTTGTTACCCGAGAAAGGACATAGGATAGGTTTTATCCCGGAAATCCTACCGGAAGGGGAACTATGCGGGTTTTACTTTGACTGCGCGGGCGATGCCGCGGGTGGAAACCTAGTATTAATTATTAAATATGTTTGTATTTTTGTAAAATAAAATAAAACTTTATTGACATATTATAGAGAAAAAGTTCCATAATTTCTATTATTATTGGCCTGGAAGAGATCGCTACCTAGCGATAAGGCCACCGTTTGTACACATTATTTTCCTCTTATCTGTACTGTATGTGTCTCTATTTCTTTTGTGTGTGCAATAAATAATAAAATAAATATTTTAGAACCTTTACGCATAGAATTTTTTTAGATTATAAATATTTATTTGACTTGGGTACTTCTTTTTTGCAATTCTCAAGAGATTTACAACCGTTACTTAGAAAAAAGAATTATACATATTCTCTAGAGACTTCTTCAATGAATTTCCGATAATCTGACGTCGGGTTAGCGAGTTTAGAACAAAGTAAAGGTGGATTCATTGTTTTAACAGTTTGATAGCTATTAATTCTTTTACAACTTTAAATAGATTCATGATTTTTGGGTGTCATTAAACAGTTGGCGATATGAAATCTGTTTTGAGCTAGAAATTAAAGACTTTTTAACGGATTTTAAACGCGATTTAATCATTATAATATTATTTTCCCGTTAAAAAGTCTTTAATTTCTAATTGTTTTGAGCTAATTTTATTTCCTTTACGAGATCGACTTGGCTAAAATTAGATATTGGAATAGATAACTTGGAAACAATAAAGAATACTGTAAAATTACAGACAATTGGGGTAACTGAACTTAACTTTGAATCTATGTTCTGAGTATCTTGTCATATCTTTATTTCGACAGCAGCCTCCTCCAAACTCCTCTTCGATTGTCTTTTATGTCCTTTTCCATGTTACACTATGATATATAAAAGAGCTAGATACGTTACCCGCTCCCTATTTTGGCAAGAAAAAACTCAGGTAAGTGCCCGAGTTTCACTTAGTCACGCACCATTCAGCGTCGTGGCTGGACGTTCTTTTTGTATTTTAATCGGCAGTTGTTATTACGAAGTACATGAGTGAGACATGTATTATGTCTCGTGCGTGAGAGTGAAAGAGAGAACAACTGTATTGGTGATAATGCGTTAGTAAGTAGGTATGTATTAATTACGCTGTTTTTTAGTGCAATGATGTTGGCGTATGCCGCGTCTACCAGTATAATAGGTCATTGATGTTACAACTACAATTTGCTTTCAATCATCACACCTAATTACTTCCAAATCAGCTCTTCTACTGCTCGTTTTAAAAAAAATACATAGAATTAGTACTTGATAACTAGGTATTTTATTTCTGATATTACTTTATAAATCACAGTGTGAATTCACCTGTGCTATCGCAGGAACGCTAAATTTCCTCGCTGTGATCTATGCAATCCAATACACTGGATTATTTGAATTTTGATCGCACGCCCAGTATCTTTCGGAAATTTAATATCGTATTGCATTTTGTAAGTTTTTAAATAAAAGAGAGATTTATAAAGGATATGTTTATTCTATCAGCTCTATATTAATTTTATATGGTACACGCAAATTATTATAAGACAATTAGAATAGAATAGAATAGAATAGAAACACATTTATTCCCAAAAAATGATACAGTACATTAAATTACAGACAACACTTATAACTAAAAAAAAGTATAACATTACATGTAGACGTAATAATATTATATTATATCTGTATCACCTCAGGGAAAGGGATTACTGACTCAGCATAAATGTTACAGCAGAGGCTGTAACGCTGTTATTCTGTCAGCACCATATTAAATAAAGAGTCGAGTGACTGTAAAGAGTATTCTAAATGTAATGTAGCGATTACTATTAATTAATAGCATAAAAATCTGCTAAATATAAGCATTGGTGGCTTTAAATATGACTATAATCCTTTATATTTTCTACATACTTTAATAAGGTTATTTATACTTCCGGATGTATGGAAATTAGTTTCTGATTGTTAATTGATTAATAATTTGATTGATTAATTGTTATGTTTGGAACAATCTGCACGCGACTGCGTTCGCTACAAACTTTTCGAAATGTCGAATTATTTAATCTAGGTATACTAATATTATAAAGCTGAAGAGTTTTTTGAACGCGCTAATCTCGGGAACTACTGTTACGATTTGAAAAATTCTTTCAGTGTTCGATAGCCCATTTATCGAGGAAGGTATAACCATTATCATCACGCTATGACCAACAGGAGTGGAGCCACGGAGGTGAAACCGCGCGGAGCAGCTAGTTAAGTAAATTTTATATCTGTAAGAAATAATATAGTCCTATTATATTAAACCTAAAAATATATAAATATACAATACTTACGCTTAAAAGCAAAGCATTATTTTCCGAGAATATTATATATTTATTGATTTTTATAGGTAATTTAACTAATTAAAAAAGCATCATACTTTTGTAAAAGACTCTACCACCACGTTTGAGTCCTAATTGTAGGTATGTATAAGTAAATCCACTGGGCATACGTAAAAATATTAAAGTAGTGGAAATAATTTCGCATTTTTGCAAATAAGGACTTTATAACCCTACATTTAAGTCGAAATTAACTTAATCCAACGGGTTTTGCGTAAAAATATTCACATTTAATACATTACTGGCGTTCGAGAAGTGTGAATGTAGAATGTGTGTATGAAATTTCTGAGGTCTCGGCATTTTTATAAAGATTTTTTATGAAAGCGCGAAATATTAATATAATTTATTAAATGTATCACATTTTAATATGTATTTCATATGTTTTGGAGTAAACATGCATTTTTGGCTTTCTTATTACCGTTTTTTATTTTTATATTCGATTTCATATGTTACTAATAAGATCTTGTTTTTATGCTATTTAAGGCTATGTATTTAAATTAGCAATAAGATCTAAGTTCAACTTCAATGGATCTTCCAGAATTGGTATACAAAACCTTATTAAGTTATTGATTTTTTCTATTAAAATAGTTTCTATTAAGTGCCTCATATTCAATCCTATAAAATCTATTATAAGGAGTTAAATATAAAGACTTGTTTAAACATTATTCTTAAAAGAGCATGAAATTATTTGTTTTGGGACGTATCTTATTAATTTTCCCCATCCGACGTGAAACTTTTAACCTTTTACTTGAAAAGAAACAAGTTGTTTCCCCTTCGGCTGTAAAGTTAATGTTTGTAGATTATTTAAGAAATAAGTGTAGGAAATTTTCAGCTAACTTCAGAGAGAGGAAGAGGTGCTCAATTCCACTGTTTTTTGTGTTTGTTAAGTCAGAACTACCGACTGGGTGAACCGATTTTGATAATTCTTTTTTCATTTGAATGCTAGTGCCCAAATGTAGAACGATCTATATTTGGTTCCGTTCTGGCAATCCGTAGGCGGTTTAGCTTTTTGATAAAAAGTAATTAGGTACTGTTGATCTAAAATAAGTTATTAAGACCATTATTTGACAGAAATAATAATTTGGAATATTATGTATTAGGTATTTTCCAGTGAGATTCTAAAATTTGCGAAAATCAAGGGCACAAATAAAGCCCTGTTTTGTATAACTTTGAAAATGTAAGAAAGTCAAAGAATAACAACATAATTATATCAAGGTAAAATGTGAAAGCTGAAAAATGAACTGGTATTTATTACATTTTATTACATTTATTAGATTTATTAAATTAAGTTTTATTAGATGAAGTTTATACCATACGAATCTGATTACTAGGTATAATAATTTGTTACATTCAGTTTTTACAATAGGTACCCTGTTGGGATTGATTTAGTGCTAGAGCCTAGAGACGATGCGCTTATTTTCATAAACCCTGTGCATTAGTGTAAGAAAATTATAAGCGCATCTATCTTAGAGTATATATTACAATAGTATAGAGCGAGTGTATTGCACAAATTGCATAGTGCGCATCGTAGGCAGATGAGATATAGATACTATATAGATGTGTGTGTGACAAATAGGGATGGGTAGATATCAATTGCGTGTTGAAAACTATCGATAAGTTATGTAAATAAATATGTATCATAAGTAAATTTTATGTTCAATAAGTTATTAAAGGAAAAATATATGAATAAAGTATAAATATGTAATTTTAAATTTGTTTACCAACTGAATAACGTTTGTTTATTCCATTTGAATATTAAATATTATATAAGAAATTTTCTTGTATTAATTATAAGTACTTTAAAAAAATATGTTTGATTGGAATATCAGAAAAACGTGAGTACTTTTTAAATAATAAAGTTAATAAAATAAAAGATCGGGTTTAGTGCTATTTATTTAATAATAAATCAAACAATAATAATAATGTTTTAAAAATGGTAAAAAATATTAAGGAATAATTAATAATTTAAAATGATAATATAATAAATAATATTAATAATTTTTTTTATTAAATTTTATCCATTCTACTATCAAAATCTTCAATATCAATTTAGCGGTTCAGAAAATATATCGTAACATTACATACTTTACATTTACACTATAATACATTCGCATTCATAATTTAGAAAGTGTATCATACAAAACACACCACAGAGAGTTTTAATTTTAAAGTTAAATAAATAATTTGTTAAAATATAGTTCTTCTAGTAAACTTTATATCGAGTACAGCGTTGGTCAGGTCACATCACTACGATCACGTGGCGGCAGTGAGGCGCGCGAGCGAGCCTGCGCGTGTCCGCCTCCCACCTACTCTTCACCCCCACGATGCTAGATTTATTTTCATAAAATGATGTATAACAATCGACTGACTGATGAAATGTGATAGTGGATTTCAATTTTGTGTATTCTCTAGTATCGTTTTTGCAAGATAGAACTGTACATTTCACCACGTTTATTCGTAAATATGAAAAAAATCCAGAGCAACGCACTTCGTGAGCACTCAACCACGACTGCGAGCGCTCGCGGCGGGAGCGTCGTGTTGTTCCCACCTGTGCCTACTGTTCCCACTTGGTTGTTCGCACTCTATAGATAGTATATATACTCTAAGGCATCTATTAACTCCTCTATTATCTAAAACTGTATTGCAATGTTCCCATTGTGCGGAAACAAACAAAAATTTATTTCACTTAATCAAATCTACCGAAATTCGTTCACAAATGGATTCTATTCAAAACTTGCTTTATAGTGAAAAACCAAAAAACGCCTATGAATGTATCATAAATGGATTAGCGATTGCTGACGCTACAAGTCAATCGCTTCGTGAATTGCTTTATGCAAAACACCCCACGCAGTACAAAATGTAATCCCCTCGCAACAAAGTCACATACAATTTTTGGCAAATTGATATTTTTACATATTTTCCGGCTCTGCTAAATCTAAAAGCTTGGAGTTATGAGGATCAGAATATGAATATAATTATTTATGGATCATGGAAATTGAATCTGCGAATTTATTTGAGGATAGAGGTAAGTTCGGTTCGTGGAACTCAAAAATTGTTTGCTGTTCAATTTTCATAAAAAGAAAATCAATGACCCATATAATTTTATATTCTACGCTTAAAAAAAATCTATTCAATACATGATCATAAACGTTAATTTATTGCACATGACATATTTTGAAGTGAGAATTCTACAATAGATAAAAAAGGAACACGACTCTGACATCGACAGATTAAAAATGATCCCGTCAACATGGCGGCAAAAAAATAAATCATTTCGAAAAAGGAATCTGCGACACCGCGCGTTCGAATGTCTGCCCGCGCAATAAGCGAACAATAGACGACTGAACGTTTTATTGCGGAAAATTCTTCTCTATTGTGCGCGTCGAGGCTAGGTTTAGCAAAAGCGTAATAATTTATCTGTGCACTAAGGTTATGCCAGGTGTACACTGACACGCTATTTTATATAATATTTATTTTATTTTGTTTGAGTTGATAACAAATATACCTACACAAATGTCGTAGATACCTTTCTTCAAGTAAGAATTTCTATCATTTTTTAAATAAATACACATATATTTTTTTAATCACATAAGAAATGGCTGAGAACTATGTTTATTTAACATATAATAATAATAGTATGTACCTATTGAAATACGCATTTCTTAAATAAAATATTATTAATATTTTGTAAATGCCAATATGAAACAATTTAATTCAATATTCATTGTATCTGTCTATCAATGTCTATTGTCTATAATACCATGGAACAATTGAGGCTTAATGTTTGCCACTATATATATTTTGCTTGTACTCTTTGTATTACCAATATTCACAAATGATAAAAAAATATCTCATAGAAATATTGATATTATCTATTCATTATATATTTTAAACTGTAATTTATGGCGAAAGTGATTTTTAAAATAGTATTCGTGCCAAATAAAAATAATGTATTCTCTACATAAAGTTTAAATACTATTTTTGAGTATTTCACAATGATTTCCCAGTATATTTTAGCACTAGCGTCTAGCTGGTCCGCCAGACTGCACATAGCTCACAGGATTATGAGATAAGTGTTGTTTGACAGCGGCACTGCCAGGTTTCGTATTAACGTGTTTTGTTCCGTTTTCAAACGTTCATAGCCTTTTTATTTTGCCGGGTTATATCGTACATTGGCTGGTTAAAATGAGATATATTATTGGCTGGGTAATACTTAATTTATTTAAATTGCACTATAAAGAAAGAAAGAAAGTTATTTTATTGTATCACATTTTGTTTACAGGTAATTTCACAATAAGTGTAGATTCTGATTTCAACTGTATTTTATTTTAAACGTTCAGAACTTTAGACTGGGTGAAAGGATCTTTAAAAAATGGTTTATTTCTGACAATTTGAAGAAGGTCGAAGGTAGTTTTGTTTTAAAAATGATACCTACTAGGTAGTAAGTCAGTAACTAACTACCTACAAGACTGATTTAATTCAATGTGAAGATATTTAACACATCTTCACATTGAATTTAATCAATCTCGTAGGTAGTTAGTTACTGAATTTAGCATATCCACTAAAATATTTACAGCGCTCAACGGTGAAATTGTTGATTAGATTAAACAGTCAATTAGTACAGAGTAATGCACAAACAGACAATTAAGCTATAATTGAGCGTAATTTACGCGTAACGCGATGCTTAACAAGCGAAACCAGTTGTTCCAGCATGCTCTGTGCTAACTAGCTTCATTACAGCTGATTAACATGCCTTCTAATTAAACATTTTATACACAAATAATACTGTTTCAGAATACCTAGTGCATGGCAAAATTGGGAGCTTTTTGCAGGCAAACTATAGGAAAAAGCGTTAAAATACCCTACCACCAAAATCATTGAGAGCATTTCGAGAAAGATTAATTAGCGAAAAATAATAGAAATTGATTCTATTATTTATTTAAAAGCTTAAATTGGTAAACGTGATTATAACCATGTTCTTCCACATAATGAGAGATAATTCATTAATTAGTAGATATTGTATGAACATTGACAATAAAATTATATTAGGTACATTGAGAGCATAGATTAAATAGCTTTATGTACAAGTAGGCACGACTTTTTTTGTGAGGTGTCTCTCAATGTTAGCCAGAAGGGCTTCTACATTTTAACGCGGACGCGAAAAAAAAACGACTGAAGTTAGTTTCTTAATAGCATAATAAAAATACGCGTAAGTATTTAAAGAAAAGACAATCGGCTTTTATATCAGCCAAAAAGCCATCTTATTTAAAAGCTCTGCCATAAAACTGGATGGAACAGTACATAATATTATGATATGACACGTTTGTTATAATAAGGGCGGCTATAAACTGCGTTCGTCGTAAAAAATTCATGAAGTGGTCTAATTTTGCGGGAACGACCTCGAATTAGAGGTCTGTATCAGAGTACCTGTATATGTTTTTTTATAATAAAAATATATGAATGTATTACAATGTACCTACTGTAATTTAAAATTCACTAAAAGTAGGCAAATGTGCGATTTGGCTATTCCTCGGTTGTTTCTTATGATTTTTTGATAAGCAATGCGAATAGATAATAGCAGTTTTAACTAATTGCTCTTTTGTTTAGAAAAATATCTGTGTTATTTAATCGGTTGTTCCTTGCAACTTTGTCTATTTATTTAAAAATAATTTTCTTCCAACTCTTGATAATGAAAATCCATTCACCTTAACTTAAAAAATTTGACTATTCCACACAACAATTTTACACCGAGTATTCAGTAACATTTATATTAACACCAAGATAATGCATATTATCCAAAAAGCTATCTTCCATTTACATCGACTGTTTTGACAAATACAATTATACTAGGGTGGAAAATAATGAGCGTCGACTTTTAAGGAGTGACAGGGGTTCGAACTTGTAATAACATCTGACGTGATGATACCTTGCTTTGGAAGTAAATGGTGTCAGGAGAAATAAATAATTCATTTAATTGTGAATTCACACAGGAGAACTATCATATTACCTATATTAAATTAAAATAATGTGTTAATGCACATCCCAAACTAGTAGGGCCAGAAACCCAGAAACATGAACAATTCCAGCAAATACCCGCGGTCCCATCATTAAAGCGGCTCGACGGAACACAATGTGGTTTTAGTCGGTCAGAATGCGACATAACCCACGGTTCCTTCCCCGGGGTCCAGGGGTATCTATCCGAGATTTCCCCACTTAATATAAAGGAGAGAAACATGACATCTGATATGCGTAAAATGGTACTATGAATTAAAATTATACACGTATGAAATCACAGGGCTACGTAGATAATATTACCGCTGTCTGCCTGTCTACGTCTAGCCCTGTTTGCTCATGATTAAAACTATGGAACCGATTTTAATGCGATTTTTAATAGATAGAGTGGTTCAAGAGGAATGTTTATGCGTATAATTAAGTCATAATTTCACCCGTGCGAAGTTATATCATAAATATTAATATTTTATTATTATAAATCGCTAGTTTTACTTTAAGCGGTCGTTACGGAAAACAAATGATCCAGAGACTTCTAAAACAAAATATGCTGATGTAAGGATAATTTGGACAGTACTCTACGTGTTGTTTGGCGAAATAAAATTTCTATTTTTGTTTGATGTAATAAAATAATGGATAAACTATAAATACATTTTTAAACACTGTTTTGATGAGGTTTAAGGAAGAAAGCTTTTTATAACATATAATTAAGTGGCTCGAACGGTGGGATTTAGTTGTTTGTAATAGGAAGGTTGTAGTGAAAATCTATTTCAGTTTATAGGTTGAGGGATTAATTAAAAATGTTTTTCTCGTCGTAATTATCTGTTCCTGCATTTATTACAGTATTTTATTACCTACATCATACAAAAAAATAAAACTGTTTATTTAGAAACAACACATGTTTTGTTTAAAAACATCTGTCTAAAATATTGTATCGTATGAGATAGATATCTGTGACGTCGCAATGATTAAATATCATCATAATTCATAATTCATAATTATTTATTTACGTTAAACATGGTATTTTTTAGATGATCTATTCGTTCAAAATCACAACATCATTTATGCACCGTCTGCAACCAACAGAATCAACAGCAATATCAAATACGGGTACGAAAATCTAGAATATTCGTAGTAGGTACATGGCTTAAAATTTCCCCCAGGACCCGGGAAGCACACACGTAAACCGCAGGGGATGAGACTCAGCTTTTTGAACAGTTTACAGTACGGTAACATAATATGAGCCTGAATCTTCGAAGCGTTTGATTAAATAAAGATTTAATGCAATGTTGATTTTGATGAATAAATGTTATATAATATTATGAGTGTTAAATTAAATCTTTTATAGATATTAAGTGCATTGTAGGAAAAAGAAAGGGCATTGCGTTGTAGTTAATGTATATTAAAATTTAACATAGTTAAAACAGGGCAAAAACACGATTAAAGGAGAATGCCCATGAAAGTATGGACCACAGTATAGTGTTGCGTCGATGCCAGAGTGGTTTTGGAGGGTTCTTCGATATTCAAAAGATTTTTACCAATACATTTTTTTGTGATAAAAACAGGGGTTTTCAAGATATTGAGAAAAATGTGAATTAACCTCAAAACTTAAATAAACCCGATTTAGTTAGGTTTATGTGTGATTTAGGTAGTATTTTAACGTTAGAAGGCTATTTTTCGTTTAACATAATATTTAATCTATGCGTAGAGCTTATGCTTTCAGACAAAGTCTATCTGTTCATCGGCTAGTCTAGGTAGGCACCAGAAATCTTCCGGGACGGATTTCAAGAAAACCTAAATATATATTTAAAAAATGCCAATAGAGTTTTTATTCGGCTTACATACTTATTGTTGTTGTTGTTTGATCATTTTTTCACTACATATTCGAAGAAAGAAACAAATAAGAAATAACTGGTTACCTTCCAAGCTATCTTACAAGCTATGTCATAATAATATTTTTTATATATATGTATTTATATTATTTTACTTCACTATATTATATTATGTTAAAACAACCTACAGTGTATAAACAATACCTTACAGAGTGATTTTATGTTAATTGATTTTTTTGTAATTCAATGAAAACAAGGAAAACAATATTAGCTATTTACCATAGTAAATGTCATAATAGTTACCGCTTGGTTACCGTGGTAACCAGTAATGGATACTAAATCTATGGTAACGGATCTAAACAATTACATGTCTTATTAGATTTTACAAAACATTCCCTGGTCAAAATATATTTTCCGATGGTAAGAAGGCCTCTAAATTGCCGAGATTTTTTTAAATAGTATTTTTATCTTGATGCATGAGAAAAAACCTGTACCAAAAATGTAAACGGTAATGGACACTAAATCTATAATAACGGATCTAAACAATTACATGTCTTATTAGATTTTACAAAACATTCCCTGTTCAAAATATATTTTCCGATGGTAAGAAGGCCTCTAAATTGCCGAGATTTTTTTTAATATATTGTTGTCTTGATGCATGAGAAAAACCAGTACCAAAAATGGGCATTCTCCTTTATCTTAAATTAAACTAGGTCTAAATGAGATGGTAGCATGTAAACATATAGGTGAAGCTTATAAAAGCGTGTTGATATAATATTATAGTGTATAAATATTCACATGGCGTACTTCATGTTAAGGTTCATAACAGAATACGATATTTTGTGGTATGTAGTCTTAGAGTTATTATAGTCATAAGTATCTATATTCTATACTCATATTGTAAAGCCGAAGAGTTGGTTTGTTTGTTTGAACGCGCTAATATCAGGAATTACTAGTTATAGATATAACTAATATATATAGATAGGATGGATAGATCCAAGTTTCTTATTAAAAGAAAGGTAAATCCCTTGTTTTCCCTGTTTGAAAGGAAGTAAGAATATCGTTTTGAGTGCGGGGCTTTAACAAATATTTTGATACGGATTACGATGGAATACGAACACTTGAAATAGGAGAATAATATCCAAGCATGATTTTTTGCTTCGTAGGATCCGTATTTATTAAAAAAGTATTAAAATTTGTAATGAATCTCTAATCTTTGGTAAGAACGGTACGTTAACTCATAGTTTAAGCACGTTGAAGGAGACTTGCTTGTGTCATGACAAGACTTTTTAATAATTCCTTACAAGTTACAATCTAGATTGTTATTGAAGGTCGTGCCGCGCTAGAGAATATTACAAGAAGATGATTGACATCTCAAGCCAGATGAAACAGCTGATTATTATTATTATTTAAGGCAAAGTACATTATAGATACAATGTAGTGGCCAGAAAACTGCCAAAGTAGTTGCACACAATGTTGTTTATGTCTATTTCAGCAAGCTAATTCTCGGCTAGTCTTTTGACTTGCGACGTGATTCCAGTATTAAGGTATACTAAGCGAGCCATATTTTGAATGCAAATTAAAACATATTCCTGTCTTTGAAAGTTGTAGTTCCATCCACTGATGAGTATGATGTTTTATTTAATGCTGCGAACCTTCTTGTAGTAACATCATACAGTTTTTATCATTTCATAAAGAGGCTTGGCTTACTTTTACAAATTTTGAATCCCTTTTTTTTCATTGACTCAAATACTTTAATAAATATCGATTGTTGGTGTGAAACTTTTTTAAGAGCGTTGAGAGTGAAATTTCAAGGTCGCATCATCGCAATACCGTCACGTAATGGTAAGGCGACGATTTTGGTATGGTTGAATCTTGCCAAAGAAGTTTCACTTCTGACACGTGTGCTCGGCACACGCTCTTTTTTTGGTTTTCATTACACCGCGGGTCCCTAGCGCTGTATTTACACACGTGTAGACTCGCCGAATTTTCCGAAGATCGGAAGCACTTCGTATTTTCTTAACCAACAAATTCGAAAAGAACAAACGTAAACATTATTAACATGGATACTCTGCTTGTAGGGATATTAAAAACTGCGTGTTATTATTGTTAATAAATTATATATTATAAGTATAGGATGGATCTCTTTGTAGGGATATTAAAAATTACTTCTTATTATTTCATGATAAATTATTATTTTCCAGCTCAAGTATAGGACTATATATCAATGTAACCAATGTTGTTAACCAAAAGTAAACCAATGTTACCATCAGGTAATAGAAACAGTATTGCAGAAATTATAAAATTTTTATTTATAGAGAAGGTCTGGAAAGCATTGCTATATCACTCTATATAGTACCTATATCTAATAATAATAAATAATAAATAATGTGTACATAAATTCTAAACATACCTTTAGTCAAACCTGTGCATAGGTACAATGTAAGACAATTTCTATCTTTGATGATTATCAACATCATTGGCTACACGTGGAAATCAATCGACATATCGACTCTTGTCAGGAGTTATTTGGAACACGGTGCGGTCATATGGGCACCGCACGAAGCAAAGTACACGGTTATGTAGGAAAGAGTACAAAATAAATTCATGCGACACCTGTACATGAAGCTTTATGGCGTGTATCCCTTCTATCCTCTAATGTATCCCACACTGTTTGTACTGGGAATGGTGGGATATAATGAGTTAAGGGTAAGGCGCGAATTTAAGCTGGTGGCATACTTGGTGGAGGTTTTAAGGGGCAAAGAATACAATCCTGGAATATTACAGAGATTGTATTTTAAGGTTCCAGACGACTATTTAGGAAGAAGAATCTTACCCAATTTACTGTATGTTCCAGTAGCGAGGACTAATCTATTAGCCAAATCCCCTCTTTTTTGTGCATTCCGTACAGTTAATGAAGTACACAATAAAATAGATGTGTTCTCTTGTACTTTGAGTGATTTTTCAAAGGTGCTCTTATATATTTTATGCTATCGGGAATGTTAATTGTATTGAGATTATAATTGTTAAGTAGTACTTATTTTTAATTTTAATGATGTTGATGTTTGATGAGATGAGATTTGTTTTTGTTAATTTATAAAAGAACACTGTCGAATTAGGTTAGAATCCTGTAATGATAGTAAGTTCTATGTGATGTAAATAAATAAATAAATAAATATTTTAAAATTATTATAATGTTCCGTTTTATTTATATTTCAGTGAACAAATGGTAATTTTGCATATTGTCATAAAATTAAGGTATTGATTTGCCCTTTTTATTATTAAACTTTTTCTCTTTTTCAATAATGATACAATTTTAATTAACAAAAACTTTATTTGAATGATAACTAAAGAAAAATAATTTCATCGGAGTTATAAAAGAATCGAGATACTCCGTTTTATTTAATTAAAACCTGATCAATTTAGATAAGCATTTACTTAGTATTTTAGCTTATCAGATCCTTTACTTAATTAAAATTTCAATTCATTAAGAGAAATTGGATAGTATCTTCCTTGTATAATTTGTATTAATTGGATTTTTGTTTGACTTGAGATGAAGATCTTTTGATCAATGATATTGAAGTACTTAAATAATATAAGCTAACTGTAAAACAACATTTACATGTTAAAGTTAGAAAATTTGAATCTATACATATAATAAATCTGTAGAAGGGTCAATTCTGTACATTGAAAATATTGAAAAAATAAATAGCAGGGAGGGGGTGTTACTGGATCGATACCAAGCCCAAATATGTGATTAAAAAAATTGTTGTCTGTCTGTCTGTCTGTCTGTCTGTCTGTATGTTCAGGCATCACGTGAAAACTAAAGGTTCGATTTCGATGAAACGTATAATTATACCTTATTATCCTGGGCATAAAATAGGATACTTTTTATCCCGGAAAAATACGTAGAAAAAAATAAATCTTAATTTTTCCGCGCGGACGGAGTCGCGGGCGGAAGCTAGTACATAATAAATTGTTATTTTATCTTTGCATAAATAACTGCTATGAAACTACCTCCACTCAATAAAGAACTTCACAAACAAAAGTATCATTAAAATTAAAAAAAATTTTTAGATACAAAAATACATAATAATTAAATAATATGTTCCCACTTATGACGTCGTTGGTTCCCACGTTGCTCTTAGTAATATTTTTCAAGTGAATTTTCTTTAGGCGCGTTGAGAGTAAAATTTCAAGGTCGCGTCACGGCAATACAGTCGCGTCATGGAGTAGAGCGACAATTTTGGTATGTTTGCATCTTGCCAAATAAGTTTCACTTCTGTGAAAGAGCACATGCGCTCGGCACATACGCTCTTTATTTACTCTATATTGGTATGGTACCTTTTTTTTTATAGTGGGGAAATCTTCCAAAGATACCCACGGCCCCCGGGGAAGGAGCCGTGGGCTATGTCGCATTCTTACCGACTAAAACCCCACTGTGTTCCGTCGAGCCGCTTTAATGATGGGGCCGCGGGTATTGATTAGAATTCTTCCGCGACCATTGGTATGGTACCTACTTTATCAATATTAAATGCCCTAAAACCCATCTGAAATTACCCCTTTATAAAGTTACTTAATAAATATATTAAAAACCAGTTAACTTATTTATGTTCTATTTGTAGTCATGCGAGATAATTGAAGCTTGTATCTGAAGGGCTTAATGAAAATGGTTTGGTGTGATGGAGCGAATGATGCTGGATCTTATGGTTTGTTCACATAGAAGCAAGACAATTTAATTTGAACAACTAAATAGAAGAGTAATATTTTGTTGATAAATATTTAGATATTTCTGGGCAATTCCCTGAAAATAAAAATGTGTGTTTTATTTCAAATCCGGTAAAAAACAATTGTTGTATAAACTACTGCAGCCAGAGATTTTTGTAGATAATATGAAAGTCCACATTAAACACGAAACAAATTCAAGGAAGGAATAATTTCAATGTGTTTGTTACATACATATTACCAAAATGGAACTCGTGAAGCTTACCACTAATAAATGAATACATAAATTGATATGAATTTCAATCTTCCTAATAACCAGTCCTATAAAGAAGTGGTAATTGTTAAATTATGTATTGACGATTGGAAAGTTATTCTAAAAGAAGTCTAATTGAATAAATAAATGTTTGAGTTTGAGTAACAAAGAATAAAACTTGCCACCCATTGTCTCTATCATTAGCTCTATGTGTCTGGACCACAATCCACACGAATCGATCTTTGAGAGCGTATAATTGCTTGTCGTAATTGTCTGACACTGTTCAATCAATGGACATCTCTATTCGTTCCATAAATAAATATTTTCTTCACTCTAATAATATATATCTTTCCTGTTATTGTAAAGAGTTAGTTTGTTTGTTTGTTTGCCGCTTATTTCAGAAAAAAACAGGTCGGATTTGAAAAAATATTGTTAGATTGTCCATTTACCGAGGAAGGATATAGGATATATTATCATCACGCTAAAACAAATAGGAGCGAAGCACTGCGGGTAAAACCGCGGGGTACAGCTAGTATGTAATAAAAAAGTTTGTATTTCATCATCTGTCCTTGTACATTTTCTTAGTATTAAAAATTCACGCTTAGAAGAGCTTTCTAAAAGGCAATTTTTATCAAAGTAAAACGTTCGCACCGGGTCTTCATTTTAATTTTGTATGTTGTTAGAAATGGGAAACTAAATGTAAAAAGTATCGTTAGAATGCTTTGTAAATTTTCCAACTATTGCAATACAAACTTAACCAGTTTGGAGTTGTTACGAAAGAAATTGTGCTCTTGAAGGATTTCTGTAACCTAATTGTGATTTCGTTATTTTATATTTTACTAGCTGCTCCGCCCGGTTTCACCCCCGTGGCTCCACCCCTGTTGGTCTTAGCGTGATGATATATAGCCTATATCGTTCCTCGATAAATGGGCTAACTAACACCGAAAGAATTTTTCAAATCGGACCAGTAGTTCAGAAATTAGCGCGTTCAAACAAACAAACAAACAAACTCTTCAGCTTTATAATATAAAGTATAGATAAGTGAGGAAATGTAAAAATAGTTTTTTAATGTCTAAGATAAATGTTTGGAAATCAACATTATTGAATAATCAGATTTCCGATTAAAAGCATTAAGAATTACGTAAGCACGTAATATTGTTACGTAGAGTTTCCTATGTAAACTTGAAATCATTAAATTAAATACTCAAAACGAGATTTAAATAGAAACAATTATTAACTGTCGTATCGAGAACCAAAAATAGGCATTTCGAGGTAGATTCAGCTCTATAAGTATATCAAATTAACTTAAAAGTCATACAAATTCGCTTAACCATTCCGATAATAAATTAAATTATTATGAGTGCGGAAAATGTAAGTGCGTGGGTTACCTATACCTATATTATAAATTATTGGAGGAATATCGTGGGTCGTGCTTCGACTTTATAATATTTGGGTAATTATATAAGACAATTGTATCAAACATTGATATCATTTTGTAGAGAAAATTAAATAAAAGGATTCTAATTATTGAATAGTGTTGTATTTAAAAAGCGAAATTGCAGTTTTGAGATTAATTTGAGATGTTTGATTATTGGCGTATTTTTGAGGATGATTTTGTAGGGATGATTTTGATATTTTTCCCTACCTTCTATCATCTTGAACCCAACGTCCTATTTATTAGTAGATATTTTTAAATAACCACTCCAGGCGTGACTAATATTAGAATCAAGATGGCAAATGTTCGGTTGCAGGTTTGACACGACAGTTGAGAAATAATTGGAGCCTGTGACGAGGGTAGCAAGCTGTTGCAATGTTTGTTACAGTGATAAAATACTATATTTACTACGGTTTGTTTATGAGGAATCATTTCTTAACATTAATATACTACTAGTATGGCGAAAGTACTAATTCAGCTAGTTGGTACTAGAAGGTACAGACTTTTTAACGGATTTTAAACGTTTATAAACCCTTTCGAACATAAGAAAAATACTAGTTATTACCTACTATTTTATTTTTTATTATAAGATGGAAAACAAGCGGATAAAGAAAACAGAAATTTCAATTATAGCGACGAGGACATTCAAAAAAGTCACCTAAGAGCTACTTTATGAACAATAAATAGAAATAAACATGCGGTACCTACTTCAATCGCTATAGATCCACTTATTTATATTACTTCAAATCGTAACAACCCGCGAACAACTGTTTGAGTAACGACACAAACAAGTATGTTTGATCTTACATCCTTTGATCGGCAGAACTATCTTCAAATCCATTTCGGAGACGTCAATCAATGTAGCATGCGGAACGAAATATTTTCAACTAGCTTCCGCCCGCGACTCCGTCCGCGCGGATGTCGGTCTTCGCGTGGATGGTTATTTCTCCATTTTGAGTACCTCTGTCAATAACATCTTATAAATATCTATTGGACCCAATTCCCAAATACGGCTAGGCCTATAATAATACGCAACGTGTGTTCGCGGTTCTACGGAACAACGTCTATGGATAAAACTGAAAAATTAAGATTAATTTTTTTTCTACGTATTTTTCCAGGATAAAAAGTATCCTATTTTACGCCCAGGATAATAAGGTATAATTATACCAAGTTTCATCGAAATCGAACCGCTAGTTTTCACGTGATGCCTTCACATACAGACAGACAGACAGACAGACAGACAGACAGACAGACAGACAAAAATTTTTTTAATCACATATTTGGGTTTGGTATCGATCCAGTAACACCCCCTGCTATTTATTTTTTCAATATTTTCAATGTACAGAATTGACCCTTCTACAGATTTATTATATGTATAGATATTTGTACCATAAACTAGCTTGGTAAAGTATTTGATTACGTCAATAGGTGCTTACATAGAGTGAAATTGGAATTGTATGCGAAAGGTTATAAAATGTTATTTTCTGTTTATTAGATTTCTAGTAAGGTAATAGATACTTTCCTAAAACGGGAGATATATTTTTTTTACAGACAATCAAATGTCTCATTTTTAAGCTACAAGCTCATTTATATCCACTTAACAAACGTAAAAAAAAAACAATATAGCAAACTTAACATATGACAGGTCATTAGCAATAAAAACTTATTTTCATGTATTACGGCATCGATTCGAAGATTGATCGACTCCACACTAACAACGTCATTACCTGGCCCATTTCGTACAAATTGAATGTAGAAATTCTGGAATGTTCGAGAAGCCTTGATAGTACCTAATAATAGATTTGAGATCTACAGACTGTATTGTTTGAAAGATAAGATGCTGGTTAGTTGGAACAAAAGATAATTGTATTATAATAAAATACTAAATAATATTCAATAGTTTCCAAAAGACTTCAAATAAAGGAGAAGGTTCCGATTCGACTGTATTTTTTTCGTCTTTGTTACCTCAGAACTTTCAACTGAGTGAACCGATTTTATGATGTGTCCCCTCTATGGTTCCATTGAAATTTGGGCTGTTTCTGGGAATTTCAGGGCTGTTTAGTTTTTGTTTGTAGAAGCCTGTAACATATTATGCACACTAGTCTTTGGTACGAGTTGAAAAAACCTTATCAGTGATATCGACTGATATGAAATAATCATTTTTGTCTCTAGGACTGATAAGTTTATCAGTCCTTCCTTAACACAGTTCATTTCGATACTTTAAATTTTTAGAAATAAGTACAATTGATTTAACCGTGAATTCTTAATAAATTATTTTAATTCGAAAATAAAGTCATGAGAAAAAATGTTCTGAACAATCAAAAAATCTGAAACGATTTTGAAAAGATTTTATCTTCTCACTCAACGCACGGACGGTGATACAAAAATACAGAACTCTTAAACATATAAATGACCTTTGTTTTATTAAATGTATTCTTAGGACAATGCAAACGTAATGATTAATTATTCAAACCGGCTTTGCTCACTCTCTGTGAAAAATGTCTTGAAAATATTTAACATTTCTTGCAAAGACTCTACATTTGAATTAATTTAAAAGTTTTAAAAAGTAAAAAATTAAAACCCAACTCTTTAAAATATAACTTGTAGGCAAATTTTGTATAAATATATTACCTAAATAACAACGAAATTTAAAACAATGTGTGTTTAAAATGTTTTGAATCGACGTTCCTAAAAACTACAAAAGGGAATTTCTTTTTTGAGGATTTCATTTTACCTTTTAACATACAAGTTAATGGTTATCTAGATCTGAGTAAAAAAAAACAAATAAATTATGACATCGATGGATTTGTTTATTTTTTATAGTATATTGAAAATAAATTAAGAAAAAGTAAATGAGAACAAAACGCAACAATAAACTCAACATAAAAAAAATAAAAAAACATAGCTCCGCCGAGACAGCTTGCGCTGCCGTGACCAGGATTCGAACCTGGGTTACTACGGCCACAACGTAGGGTCCTAACCACTAGACGATCACGGCTACCGGAGTAGGTACTGAAACGACTGAAATAAGCAATTATATTACAACGCTATAGAGTGACTTTTTTATCGCTATATTACGGACAATTGAAAGTGACGCTTGATTGGTTTAATAAAATAGAACTGTACGGTTATCATATTTTTTTTAACTTTTTATAGGTTTTTTTTTTTTCACTGGCGGTTACAACACGAGCGATGGATTCTTAGCGTTAACTTTTAGCTTTGTGGTTTTTCAATTGACTCAAATTATTATTTTGTAAACAGAGATCACGTTTTGTCTTATTGTATGAAATTGTGGTTTATAAAATATACCGATTTCGTTATTCATTAAAAAGCTCTTAAGTAGTTTGTCTATAAAAAATTTCGTTCCAAATAACTATGTTTTTTTAGTGAACCCGATGAACTTAGGTAGTATTTGGCGAATTTCAATACTCATATCCCATATAATAGATTCCTACATGAAATTTTAAGTAATAAGTATACCTACACGATGAAATACGATTGACGATTAATACGTCCCTACATTCATAAAGCCCATTCGTTTGTACTGTGTACATGATCAGCTTATACGGGATTATTTTGAAACATGTATGAGCGAATTAGCTCCAAATGTATGCATAAAGCTGTGTTCACACACACAAACATTTTCTCGTTCACACTTATGCATTTGATACTACCAGAAATCTAACATGACAATGTATTTTGTATTTTTTTCTTCAGTGGAGTAGCAAATACGTAGGGGTAATGAGAAGACTGATAAGATTTAGGTGACGGTACAAGTAACCGCAGTTTTATTATTAACCAAGTACTTACTTGTATTTATGAATAATTAAGATGTGGGTTCTACAATATAATTTAAGTGCGCATTTCTAAATAATGTTTAAATGTACATAATATTAGTATACTTGGATTTTAAACACATTTATTTGTAGATATCCATAATTTCAACCAAAATGCAATAAAAATTAAAAAAAAATACTTAAATGACTTTTACATAATATGTCAAAATAACCAATAATATTATTAAAATTGAACTTTCCAAAAAATACTTAAAATTAATGATTTATATTATGTCATTCATGTCACTTAACTCGGCTCCGGGACTACAAGCTAGAAAATATTTAGCAAAGTAGGTATATTAAAATTCTTGTAAGTATTCTGTAAACATATTTGCATCGCTCGATCTTTCATCCTTCGTTCAATACAGTATGTGGAGAATATATCATATACTTAATATATAATATACCTTATGAAATATGCATCTGGACTGCTGCGACCAATATGGGATTCTAAAAGGATTCTAATATAAAGACAAATAGAATTTCGTCTTCGAAATGTGATTTGATTGTCTGGTTTGACTCATTATAATTTATAAACAAAATTTGTTAGTGAACAGATTAAGAGATCATATTATTAAAATTGAAAAGTCAACTAATAACAATAATATAATTGTTGTGGACTGTATTATTGTTGGGGTTTGTGTTCAAGAAAACACCCTTCCTTCGACATACATATATTATCGACCCTTATGTACACTATTACAATTTATCACTATTACTTATTCACTATTACTTCTTCACTACTAGTCTGGAAGAAGAACTTGCTGCAACTGACTTTAATTCCAAATGTTGGGCTATTTATATGCGTCACCGGCGGCGATATTCAAAGCGGTGCGGCGAGCCACAAAGCCATCGCCCGGCGGCGAGGCACAAAGCGGCGGCGGCGGCTCAAAGCGGCGGCGGCTGTCTTGCATGTGCCGCCTAGGCCACGCCTTCTCCACGTGTAGACGCAATACACGTGGCGTAGTGTATACAGCGCGATAGTCGAAACCGCGGTGCGCCTCGTCGAAACCGCGGTGCGCCTCTTCTTCCATGTGTAGCGTTGATACACGTGGCGTCGCTGTGTGGGGAGCCCCGTTGTCGCCTGCGCTTGACCTTGAAAGTGTGCTCGTCCTTTACAGTCCTCCCCCCGGCGTAGCTTGCGTAGCCTCCTTCATCACGACGAGCTTGCTGACGGGGCGTCTGAAGATCCCGCTCTTGGTCTTCACTTCGGCTACCCGCACAGCGTCGTCCGGCCCGGCGTGAATGCGCACCACGACCCCCATGGGCCATGTGTTGCGCGGCAAGACGTGGTCCACGATGATGACCACGTCACCTTCCTCGAGGCGTCGCGTGTCCTTTCGCGCCTCCCCCCGTGGCACGAGCGTCGGTAGGTACTCCTTGATCCATCGGCGCCAAAAGTGGTCGGCGAGCGCCTGGCTGGCGCGCCAGGTCCGTCGGTCTGCTTCGTCGCACGGCCCCGTCGTCGGCAGTCCCGTTGAGGAGCCCAGCAGGAAGTGGTTGGGCGTGAGGGCTTCGGGATCGTCCGGGCTCACGCTCACGTGAGTCAGCGGCCTCGCGTTCACCGCGAACTCCGCTTCGGTGAGCAGAGTCCACAGCACTTCTTCTGGTGGCGCCTTCTCCCGTAGTGTCGCGCCGAGCGCGGTCTTCACTGACCGCACCAGCCGCTCCCAAGCACCGCCTTGATGCGGCGCACCCGGCGGTATGTAGCGCCACTCCATTCGATGGCGCAGCGCTTCTTCTTGTAGCGCCGGCGCCCACTCGTTGTACGCCTTCTTCAGTTCTTGATCGGCGCCCCTGAAGTTTGTCCCGTTGTCTGAGTACATCAGACGAGGCCACCCTCTGCGCGCCGCCATTCTCCTCAGCGCCATGATGGCTGAGTCCGTTGATAGAGACGCGACGAGCTCTAGGTGCACGGCGCGCGATGTCAAGCAGGTGAACAGCGCGCCCCATCTCTTCTCTCTTCTTCGTCCGATCTTGACCATCATTGGCCCGAAGTAGTCGACCCCGCAGTTGGTGAAGGGTCGGTGGAACGGGTCGAGGCGAGCGCGCGGCAAGTCCCCTTTGGCTGGGACCTGCGGCATTGCTCGGCGTATTCGGCACAGCGCGCAGTTCTTCTCCACAGCGCGCACTGTAGGCCGCAGGTGGATGACCCAGTAGCGCTGCCTCAGGTCGTTGGTGACACGCTCGCGGTTGGCGTGTCCGGCGGCACAATGTTCCTGTAACACTATTAGTCTGGTTATTCTGTGCCGGCCGTCGAGGATCACCGGCTTCTTTACCGTGTCGGGTGCCGTGGCTGCGTTTATGCGGCCCCTTACTCTCAGCACGCCGTCTTCCATTACCGGGTCCAATTTGTACAGTCTACTGGATCTGCTGATGGGGCGCGCGTCCTTGATTCGCTTTATGTCTTCCCCAAAGCTGTCGTTCTGTGCGCGCTGCACCAACAGTCGTTCGGCTTGTTCCAGGTGGCGACATTCTAGTCTCGTCGCCGTGTGCCTGATGCGCATGTCGATAAATGCGAGCACCCTTGCTGTTGCTCCCACCAGTGTGCGGAATTTGGAGAAGCGCTCTGGATCCGGCAGCCATTCCATCTTCCGTGGCAGCTCGCTTACATGCAGTACATCAGCCTCGTCCGTAGTTTCTCGAAGTTCCTTCTCCGTGGGCCACTGGTCCTCCGTCTTCATCAGGAATTCTGGACCCTGGAACCATCGATCATGTCCCGTGGTGAAACTTAGGCGGGTGGCGTCGTCGGCAACGTTTTCGTGAGTCGGCAGCCACCGCCACTCTTCCCTTTGTGTTAGTTCTCCAATCTCACCGAGGCGATGCGCGACGAACGGCGTGTATCTCTTTGCATCGTTGCGCACCCAGTGCACCACCGTCGATGAGTCTGTCCAAAACCAAGTACGAGATATTTCATACCTGTGCTCTCTTCTAATCTGATCAGCGAGTCTTGCGCCGATCACCGCCGCTTGTAGTTCTAGGCGCGGGATCGTCTGCGCGCGTCGTGGTGCCACCTTCGCTTTCGCCGAGACGAGTTTCACTTGCACGCTGCCGTCCGTTCGCCGCATACGCCAGTACGCCACGGCTGCATACGCTTGTTCACTGGCGTCGCATAGCACGTGCAGCTCGATGTCTTCGACGTTGTTCGTTGCGTAGCATCGCGGCAAACGTAGCGCGCCGACCGTTTCCAGCTGCGCCAGCCAGCCCGCAAACTGCTCGCCCTCTTCTTCAGGTATCGGCTCATCCCACGAAATCTGGAGGCGCCACAGGCTCTGCAATATGATTTTAGCACGGATGGTGAAATAACTTAAGAGGCCTAGTGGGTCATAAATTGACATGACCGCACTTAATGCTTCGCGCTTGGTTGGCGGGCGCTTGCGATCTCGCACCTCCACCGGTACCCTGTTCATTGCTGTGTTGAATCCTAGCGCGTCTTGCTCGGCGTCCCAAATTAGCCCGAGGATCTTCGGGGCTGGCTGCGCTCCTCCCAGCTGCGTTGGTGTGCTGGCGTGTAGTTCTCGTGGCACGTCCCTCAGCACGCTCCTGTCGCTGGCGTTCCATCCTCGTAGCTTGAAGCCTGCCGCTGCGTGCACTGTCCGTATTTCTTCGATCGCTTGTCTGGCTTCCTCTGCGTCGGCGTAGCTCACCACCAGATCGTCCATGTAGTGGCTCTTTGTTATCGCTTCCAGCGCCATTGGATACTGTTCTGCGTGCTGCTGCGCATTATAATTACGGATGTAATGCGCCATAAATGGAGAGCTCGCTGCGCCGAATATCATGGACGTCATCTTATAGTGCTGTGGCGGCGTGTCGCGTCGGCATCCCCTCCATAAAAACTGCTGCGCTGGCTGGTCTTCGGGTCTTATTTTCACTTGTAAGAACATCTCCTCTATATCTGCTGTGACTGCCACTGCCTTTTCCCTGAATCGAAATAATATACCTGGCAGTGATAGTAGCAAGTCTGGGCCCTCAAGTAGTTCATCATTTAAACAAGTCCCGTGGCTTTTGGCTGCCGCATCAAAGACCAATCGCTGCTTCCCTGGTTTGTTGGGATTGGTCACAGCAAAATGCGGCAGGTACCAGCACACGCTGCTCTCGCCTTCACTGCCATCGCACGGAACCGCATACCTTTTCTCGAATAAGTTGTTCATCTGCTTGGTGTACTCGGCTGCGAATTCCGGCGCGGCGTCCATTTTTGCTTCAATCTTCAGAAGTCTCCGCAGCGCGGCATTGTAGCTCGGCGGCATGCGGACGTTATCCCTCTTCCACGGCAGGCCGATCTCGTACCCGCCCGGCGTCTTCTTCGTAGTCGTCTCGACGATGGATGTCGCTCGTCGGTCGGCGTCGCTGATGCGCGGTCTGCTGGCTATGTTCAATGATTCGATCTTGAAGTGCTCTGCCACCAGGTCGTGCAGCCGCTGGTCCGCTTGTTGTTCTCGGACGTGAAGCACGCGGTCTCTCTCGACGATCATTCGACGCGGCGTTGTTCCATGTATCACCCAGCCGAGACTTGTCTTGGAGGCGGCAGGTTCGTCGGCGCCGCCCGTCCGAAGTTCTCTGGTCACGATATGCTCCCAGTGGTCGGTACCCACCAGGACACCCGCGCGTGCTTGTTCGTAACATACCTCACGTTCCGGTATGTCGCGCAGATGTCTGTACCGAAGCAGGGATCCCGGGATGGACTGCTGATGCAACTGCAGCTTCTTCATCGTGCGGGCGCGCAGGTCGTGTAGTGTCCCGTCGCTCTGCCCCCGCAGCTGCACCGTCACCAGCCGACTTCCTTCTTCAATCTGCT
The DNA here is from genome assembly GCF_905220415.1 of Colias croceus. Taxonomy (NCBI): domain Eukaryota; kingdom Metazoa; phylum Arthropoda; class Insecta; order Lepidoptera; family Pieridae; genus Colias; species Colias croceus. The sequence goes on along the minus strand of NC_059539.1, from coordinate 2,672,775 downwards.
CCATGTTCGCCCCGTGGATGCGGAGCGGCGTGGCGGGACCTTTGGCGCCGATCTGTTGCGCCAGGTCCTCATCAATGAGGGTGATGGTGGAGCCCTCATCGAGCAGTGCGTGCGTCGATACCTCCCCCCGTGGGCCGACGACGGTGACTGGACACATCTTCAGCAGGACGGCACGGGGCGGTGCGGTTGCGCGGTCAGCAACCGCCATGACGGTTTCTTCGGTCGACGCAGCAGGCTCTTCTCTTCTTACGTCGTGCAGTGATGAATGATGCGGGCGGCGGCACTGGTTCACGCCGCATGGTTTCGCTCGACAGAAGCTGCGCCGATGTCTCTTCGTGGCGCACTTGAAGCAGGCGCCCTTTTCCCTGACCAGCGCCCACCGCTCATCCACCGACAGCTTGGCGTAGCGCGGGCAGGCAACCATAGCGTGGTCGCGCCTGCAGCACAGGCAGAAGTCTTCTTTCTTCTCTTCTTTCTTCTCTTCTTTCTTCTCTTCTTTCTTCTCTTCTTTCTTCTCTTCTTTATCTTCACCGGAGACCATGGTGTATACTGCAGACTTCCTTTTCGGTGGAGCAGGTCGCGCTGCTGCTGCTGCTGCTGCTGCTGCTGCGGCGTCTCTGCGCGCTGGTGCAGTGCTGCTCGTCGGAACGTAGGTGTAGCGAAGCGCCTGGTCCGCCTCTCTCATGAGGAAGCGGGACAGCACCACGATCTCTGGATCCGCTGTGCCTTCCTGTGCAAAAGCATAATCACACCACCTAGACCGCATGTGCGGACTAAGTTTGTCCAATATCTCCCGTGCTAGCATAGGATTGTACAAATATCCTTTTCTGTCTATGGTTTGAAGTATACACACCACATTTTGCACTTTTACCGCGAAGCAGTTGATGTCCTTGGCCGCTGCTCCAGGTCGCGGCAGCTTCCTTAGGTCTTCCATGGCCCTGTCGATTATTATCTCGGGCCTCCCGAAGCACTGCTCCAAAGTTTTCATGACTGCTTCAGGTGATGAAGCAGTGTGAAGCAGCGCTGCCACGGCGTCCCTTGCTTCCCCCTTCAGGCAGGTACGCAGCCGCTGGATGTTTTCTGCGTCGGACACTTGGTACATGCTGCTTGTGTCCCGGTAGGCTGCTCGGAACGGCAGCCACTCTTCGATCGCACCTGAAAATATCGGAAGGTCCGCGTGGCGTAGGCGCGGTCGCGCCATCTTCTCTAGGGACGCCGCCAGCTGCTCTATTCCTGTTCGTCTGGTCGGCGTCGGCGATCTTCCTCTTCTTAGTTCGGATCGCTGGTGTCTGTCATCCTTCGGCACAGGATGTGACTGGAGCCACTCGTCTACCTTGTTTCGTTCTTCTGTCGCGGTGACGGTATCTTCCGGCAGGCCCTCGTCTTCCTGTATGGCGGACACCTCGAACTGTAAGCGTTTATTTATTAGTTCTTTCTCAATTTGTAGTTCTTTTCTCTGGATAGCGGCGAGTCGCTCTGCCGCTTCTAATTCCGCCGCCTTAATCCGCCGCGCCGTACTCGCCGACGACCGCACCGATCTAGCGGATCTCGCTGGCGAATGCCGTCGCGGTTGCGGCGGGATCTCCATTGTTTCTGTGGCTGACGTCAAGCGTGCGTCAGACGGCGATGCCAGCGGGTCCAGCACCAGCCGCCGCATTCGTTCTTGCCGTACACGCTCTGTCTCTTGGCTCCGGTCCTCCACTTCTGCAGCTTCACCCTGGCTGCGGGTAACCACCATGCCTAAAGAGGTGACGCACCGCAGGCTTATACTGGCAGACTCGTTCCGCTGACCAGCACCCCTGATTCCCGGCGCGTACCACCAAGGTCACCCAATGGCCCGAGTCTACCCGTAAAAAACCTTACGACTCACCTCATTGGACTAGTACCAACAGCGCGGCCCCGTCGGTAGGTACCTGACTCGCCTGGTGACGATCAAAAACACCAGCAGGCTAGTACCAACGTTACCGGTTTGCCGATATTCGCCCCTCGAAGGTGAACTCGTTGCCGATGCGTACCTCTCTTCGGCAGGATCTGGTCTTCCACGGGCAGCGTTTCCTCTTCCTGGAGTATCCGGCGATCGAAGGACCAGACGTTGTTGTGGACTGTATTATTGTTGGGGTTTGTGTTCAAGAAAACACCCTTCCTTCGACATACATATATTATCGACCCTTATGTACACTATTACAATTTATCACTATTACTTATTCACTATTACTTCTTCACTACTAGTCTGGAAGAAGAACTTGCTGCAACTGACTTTAATTCCAAATGTTGGGCTATTTATATGCGTCACCGGCGGCGATATTCAAAGCGGTGCGGCGAGCCACAAAGCCATCGCCCGGCGGCGAGGCACAAAGCGGCGGCGGCGGCTCAAAGCGGCGGCGGCTGTCTTGCATGTGCCGCCTAGGCCACGCCTCCTCCACGTGTAGACGCAATACACGTGGCGTAGTGTATACAGCGCGATAGTCGAAACCGCGGTGCGCCTCGTCGAAACCGCGGTGCGCCTCTTCTTCCATGTGTAGCGTTGATACACGTGGCGTCGCTGTGTGGGGAGCCCCGTTGTCGCCTGCGCTTGACCTTGAAAGTGTGCTCGTCCTTTACAATAATAAAGAAAAATTCCTCTGCGAAAATTATTTATACAAATACATCGATTTAACTTATGAATAATATTGGAAATCATTAACTGTATTTAATCATTAATTGTAATTAACTCTTTATTAATTATAACTCCAAATACTATCGGTTTTAGAGAAAAACAGGCTTAACGTACCTAACGTTAAAACTACATTGTAATTAACCCTTAGCTGGTATCGCTAAACTTGGCCAACATAACTGGTATCGGGGGTAAAAAAAGACCCCACGAGAAAATTAAAAATAATTGTTATAAAAACAGGTTTTTTTTACTTTTTAATCCTCTTTTATTAATAAAGTAACTCTTAAAGTAAGCATTTAACGACAATATAGTGCTCTATAAAGTAATGAACCATACTAATTTTTCAAATCAAATTATATCTTATTTTTGGTTTAATTTTAGTGATGTTCACTTTGAGATCCATAAATTCTACAAAAACTAAAAATTAACATAAAAATATTCTAACTTTAGTTTTCTTATACAGTCTAAACAAAAAAAATGACAACTTATATGAACCAGTAACAAAATTCTTAGTAAAATTTCTAACATTTAGAACATATGATCGCTGTTCGCCAGAGGTATGACTAGCTGCTTCTTCTTCATCATCATCTCCTTCGCTGCTACTATCAGAACTTGAAGTTGAGGAGTCAGCTTCTAACATACTCTTCTTCCTAACAATCACTTATTTGTTCATCATCACTTACAGAAGCAGCTGGTCTGTTGAAGGTTTCCGGTTCATTTTCTTCTATTTCGTCATCTAATAATTCAGCTATTTGATCGTCAGTCAAAAAACTCTCCATAATGATCGTTTATAACTCAAAAAATAAAGAAAATAATTTTAGAATAAATTCAGACAAACTTACACAAATGGTATCGGGGGTGATTTTTGACCCCAGCAGTGTACGTACCTCGGCTCCTTGTAACAGAAAAGTAACACTTGTATGTCGTCCATCTCACGCCCGAGATGTTATGAGATTAGCTAGATGAACAAGAGTATAAGTTATAACACTAAAGAGTTATGACCAAAATTTCGTTGCACTGGGGTGATTTTTGACCCCCGATACCAGCTAAGGGTTAAAATGGCTTTTGATTAATTAACGTACTTTTGGAATTAAACCACATTAATATGATTAAACAAGCAAGGATATGTCTGAGAGTAATCGTGATAAGTTGGTTAAAATTTTATAATAACGGTAATAATATGTATGAAAACTGTATGAATGTTACAGCTAAAGTATAAAAAACGTTACTTCGTTTTCCATTAACTGACTTCGCTAAAAATGAGCTTTATTTTCGAGTTTAATACTTTTTTTTTTCTTTTACAATTACATATTTTAATGTGTTGTGTTGATGTATTTGGGTTACTATTATATATTTAACTACTTATTTGATGAATTTTGTTGCGATAATATTTTGTTGGAATAATTTATCTTTATACCTTCGATGCATCTTAATTACGAGAATAACACTGGATCGAAAGTACAAAAAAAAACTGAAACGAAGAATTTCTCTCAAGAAATTGTCTAAATTCGGTGAAGTTTGAATATCTATTCTGATTATATTCCGTTCCTGGTTAAACTTCTTTTTTATTTTGACTATGTTTTCTGCTAAGGTAAACATGTATAAGTAAATTTAGTAACTTTCAATTGCATAACATTTTATTTACAGACGAACTATTAGTAAACTACATAATATAGAAACCATGATACATTACCTAAATGTACAGAAATTATCAAAGTTGACCACAATTCAAACTTTACCAGGAACACATATTATTAAATTATAAACAAGAGGTCGTACCGTCGACTCGCATCGTAGGGATTACGTACAGTATGAAAAATTAAATTAAAACCTCACTCAGAGTCAGACGGAAAAAGTTACGACTTCTGCTGAATTAAATATTATGTTATTAGCCTGTTGATTTTTCCACATTTCAAAATGTAAGGACCTTATTTTGAAAATGCATTCGTTGGGATTTTAACATGTTGGGAATGCTAACACTTCAAAGAAAATCCCAACGAATATCTATATTTTAACTGAACTTATTTAAACATCACAAGCTTTTGTGATTATAATAGTACTTACCTAGTAATTTATTTTTTATTGTGAACTTGCTTTCCACCCGCAGCTTTGCCCGCGCAGTCAAAGAAAAGCCCGCATAGTTCCCGTTCCCGTGGGATTTCCGGGATAAAACCTATCCTATTTCCCGGGGTAAAAAATAGCCTATGTCCTTTCTCGGGTATCAAAATATCTCTATACCAAATTTCATGCAAATTGGTTCATTAGTTAAGGCGTGATTGAGTAACAGACAGACAGACAGAGTTACTTTCGCATTTATAATATTAGTATGGATAAGGTAGCGCTTGATCACAATCTCGCCTGATGTTAAGCTGACATGTGGTCTAAGCATGGTCTAAGGTACTAAGATAGTACGCGCTTCCTGTGGCGCTTCCCTAGAAGGTACCTGTCACTCTACGCTTGAAGAAGACGATTTTGACTTCGGTGATACTGTTATGGATAATAACATTACACTTATACATATAGATACTTTTATATTTTAAACATAAGGTACGATGTCGAATTTCATATTTTAGTTTTATAACATTCATATGCTTATACATATTATAAATTAAAAATAATTGACTAAATTCTATCACAGAACGGGATTCGAAACCGCGAATTCTGTCTCGCCTCGTGATAGAATTTTTTCAATTCTTTAAAAATTTATTAGGTTAGTACAATATTGTCATAACAGATCAACTTTTAATTTCCAAGGTTGAGATGTTTACATTGATATCAAAGGGTAACTCATGAAACCCCAATTTTTCGGCTGATTCATAAATAGAATGTGGCTCTACCTGAAATAAGTCCAAAAGCGAGTCGGTCACATTGAATCAAATATTACCTTTTGGCAACCATTATAATTTGTTAAAATTATTGATCGGCTACAAGTCTGAAGAAAAATGTTCATATAGTAACAAATAGCAGATTCAACTAGATGACGGCGACTTGTATCTGTCGCAGTCAGAGCCCACAGTTTCAATAATATATTTTTAATTCATGTTTAGACTTATTGAAGCTAATAAAAAGCGTGTAAAAAAAATACGGAGCGGTTAAAACATTTTGGATACATCAACGCTAAGCATCAACGCTTAATAAAATGTTAAAATATTAATATAATAGCATACAAAGGTTTTTAAATTACCTAAAGTGATCATAACAAACACATCTATCTATTGTTTTGCTCATATACTCCCTCCCTCATTGACAGGTGATCCTTCAATGACACAAGCAGATATAATCGATATCCTCCGAAAAAATATCTCGGTTTCATCAGAAATACAGGTTAAGTGCCTAATACTTACATTGACTGGAGAACCTCGGTCAACACTCTGGGGAAAATTACTTTTGACTTTCCGATTTGAATATAATACCACGGATTCGCTTCAAGAGGTATTGAAATTTAATGCGTAGTAAAATTTGGTAGATGTGTAAATAATTGTAACGTATTTTTAACACGTCTTAGTTTCAGCTATATGTTTATAATATTACTAGCTTACCGCCCGCGGCTTCACCCGCTTTCTCTAACCGATTTGAGATTTAAACTATCCTATCTCTCAAGTTGGATCGAACTGCACACGGTGTGCGAATTTTATTATAATCGGTTACGTGGTTTAGGAGTCCATTGAGGACAAACATTGTGACTCGAGATTTATATATATATATTAAGATAAGATTAAGATGTAACCGTCTTGTTTCCATGTAACCGACTTCTTTAGATTTAATTCAAACTGAACACTAATCAAGTATCGGTGACCACTGACCATGCAATTATTTTATAAGTTTAAGGTTGATGTAACAGTGAAACGATTTTGAGGATTTGGACGTTCTCCCCGCGCTAGCCAAGCACCCCCGATTCATTTTTACGTGCGCAGAGCGTGATCCGCTATCGCAACTATCCGCTCGCGTCGCGTTCCGCAGCAGCTCGGGCATTTTTATAACCCGACTAAAAAGAATAGGGTTATGTTTTTCGCGCCTATCTTTGTATCTAATATTCTTTATACTCTGATATCTTCCGAACCACTGGATGGATTTCTTTAATTAGGGTATCGTTAGATTCGTCGTATTAGCCCAAGTTTTGTTAGATAGGTGACAATAAAAAAGAAAAATGTGGGGTGCTAGACTAAAATACAAAAAAAAAAATCTTTTTCTGCAATATGAGTATCAAATTATAGGTATCATAATAAGGATTGCAAAAAAGTGTATCATGCTTATATTACCTACAATAATAAAATAACATAGATTTATTTTTGTGAAATGAAATCAGTGATGATAGGTACCTAGGGGAGACCGGGTACAAAAGTAACGGTGGGTCAAAAGTAACAAATGCTCTCTAGATTTATCCAATGGGCGAACACCGCTTAGCCTCTATCAGGTGATAGCCAAGAGCGCCCCCCTTAACTGTATTCATTCGCCGCGTGCGTCACGCACTATTAGGCTGTGTGACAGGACGCAACGTGTTTTCACGAATCAAAAGTAAGATTTTCGACATTTTTTTATTAAACGTTTACGTAGTCTTAAAAGGATGATAGAAATCTGAATGTTTGCATATCCATTCTTGATTACAGTAATTGTACATTGCTCATAATCATTTTTATGTAGCACGTTCCGTTTTAAAGTTTTGTTGCACATCTTGGCAAAAATATAGACAGGTACAAAAGTAACATAGCCCAATGGGTACAAAAGTAACATGTTATTTTTGTCCCATTATGATTATGTATATTTTTATGTACATCTTTACTTCAACAGAATGCCGTGACAACGCATTAGAACTACTGATCGAGGAATTACCGACACGGCTGAAGAGCATTTTGAAACATAGTGCAACAATTAGAGGCCTTGCAAAAAAAATATAATATTTGCCATGTAACATTATATAGACTAATAAAAAAAATAAAAGCCGGTAATACTAGTGCAGCTACCTTGCGTCAATCGAGATTCACTAATAACAAGTAAAGTAATCAACGCGACTATTTAATCGAGTGCTCTGCAGTTTATTTTCGATTATCTCCACCAACGAGCATAATGTGAATAATTTTTTTGATAACCTTGCTGAGGTATTGGGAAAGGTACCGATTTGAGCCAAAAGATATTTGGAATATGGACGAGACAGGGGTGACCACTATCCAAAAACCTAACAAAATTGTAAATTAAAAATGGATTAAGCAAGTAGGTGCCATAACCTAAGCAGAGCCTGGAAAATTAGTAGCTGATGCTGTTGCCATTAATGCTCTAGGTCCTAGGAGAACACATCCCGCTTTTTTCGTATTGTCCGTAGGGTCCTGTTGGTTGTGCTGGAGCTGGGAATGCAAGTGGATGGATGCAGGATGTAGAATTTTTAATTATAAAAGAATGATTCCCTTAATTAATCTAATGAGATTAATTAAGGGAATCTTAAACTAAGAATATTTTTTATCGATTTGTTTTGTATTATATTTGTAAGTATTATATTTAAAATACAAAAGTTGATATGTGTGTATGTGTTATTAATACAAAGTCTTTAAACAAATAATTTGTTGATTTACCATCATAATATTGTATTAATTACCAACCCCTTTATCTTGTTACTTTCGACCCACGACGTGTTACTTTCGACCTGCTTACGGGGTCGAAAGTAACAACTGACGATTTTTTTTTAAATTTCTTTTATTAATATAAAACACTACATAATGTAATAAATTGAGTCGGTAGTGTAAAGAATATAAACTAAATTTATATATGGTTATATTAATTTATTGATAACAGTAACACCTAGTGAGAAATCAAGGCAAAAGTACAAAGTGTTACTTTTGTACCCGGTCTCCCCTATTTGTGAACGAATTTTTGAAAATCGGAAAATAAGTATAGAAAGTTACTCCATCTTATTTTTGTTACGCATATTTATTGTTTTGACGTCAGAATGGCGGGAACACTTTGTTTATAGAATATCTTGAAATCCTGTTAGAGTAGAAGTTTTTTACGAAAGTAGAAAATAGTACCTAATAATTATGCACTAAATTATCCTACTAATATTATAAATGCGAAAGTTTGTATGGATGTATGGATGTTTGTTACTCTTTCACGTAAAAACTACTGAACCGATTACAATGAAATTTAGCACACATATAGAGGGTAACTTGGATTAACACATAGGATAGTTTTTATCCCGGAAAACCCACGGAAACAGGAACTATGCGGGTTTTCCTTTGCAAACGCGGGCGAAGCCGCGGGCGGAAATCTATCCTACTAATATTATAAACTAGCTTCCGCCCGCGACTCCGTCCGCGCGGATGTCGGTCTTCGCGTGGATGGTTTATTTCTCCATTTTGAGTAACTCTGACAATGACATCTTATAAATATCTATTGGACCCAAATACGGCAAGGCCTATAATAATACGCAACGTGTGTTCGCGGTTCTACAGAACAACGTCTATGGATAACTGAAAAATTAAGATTATTTTTTTCTACGTATTTATCCAGGATAAAAAGTATCCTATTTTACGCCCAGAATAATAAGGTATAATTATACCAAGTTTCATCGAAATCGAACCGGTAGTTTTCACGTGATGTCTTCACATACAGACAGACAGACAGACAGACAAAAATTTTTTTAATCACATATTTGGGTTTGGTATCGATCTATAGTAACACCCCCTGCTATTTATTTTTTCGATATTTTCAATGTACAGAATTGACCCTTCTACAGATTTATTATATGTATAGATGCGAAAGTTTGTATGGATGTATGGATGTATGGATGTTTGTTACTCTTTCACGTAAAAACTACTGAACCGATTACAATGAAATTTAGCACACATATAGAGGGTAACTTGGATTAGCACATAGGATAGGTTTTATCCCGGAAATCCCACGGGAACGGGAACTATGCGGGTTTTCCTTTGCAAACGCGGGCGAAGCCGCGGGCGGAAATCTATCCTACTAATATTATAAATGCGAAAGTTTGTATGGATGTATGGATGTTTGTTACTCTTTCACGTAAAAACTACTGAACCGATTACGATGAAATTTAGCACACATATAGAGGGTAACTTGGATTAACACATAGGATAGTTTTTATTCCGGAAATCCCACGGGAACGGGAACTATGCGGATTTTCCTTTGCAAACGTGGGCGAAGCCGCGGACGGAAATCTAGTCGTTCATAGATCTACACGTTTTGTGGATTGTAACTTGATAGAAAGCAATCCTTGTTCGAATTTTATATTGAATTTTACATGGAAATAAAATTTTGTTTGTTAAAAATAACTAAGTATGACGACGATAGACGCATTTGAATTCTATATTTGTGTTATACGAATAAGTAAGTTATTAGTTAACACTACATAGTATATAAAGCAAAGTCGCTATTTCCCACTACTAGGTAAGCAACGGATTTTGATGCGGGTTTTTTTGATAGATAGAGTGATTCAAGAGGAAGGTTTTAGACTTTAGTATATAATTTATTAGGTTTTTAAAACAAAGCGGGCGAAGCCGCGGGCGGTAAGCTAGTAGATACATAATTTTCAAAATGCCTGAGAAAGTCCCGCCGCGCCATCTTGACGTAACGGGTATTTGGTCAATATGCACTCAATATATAATCAATGTGCACTAAAAAGCATAAAATAAAAAAGTTGTTAAAAAACCCGACTGAGAAAAAAACAAGTTCAAAACAAGATTTCTAATAGAAAACATAGTTAGTAGCAGGCGGGCACATATTCGCAAACATAGTTAAAAGAAAACTTATGTGAAACCACGCGCACGCACAAAATTGTCAAAAAAAAAAATTGCACAAAATTGCCATCCACAATCAAGCAAAATACAATTTTAGAGAATGAGCAGCACAACCTCCTCGTCCGACAGTTCGAGCTACAGTGCCGCCCGTCGCCTGCGCACGGACCCGCTCATTTCATTTCAATTAGAAAACAGTAAATAATTATTTGTAGCTCAATAAGAACTTGCCTTGTCACGCCAAACGTTGAATTTATGACAAACACCTTTTAAAATATTATTGTGAAAGAAAAATAGCAAAACTCCATACCGTTTAGACGTAGTTACGAAAATTCAAACAAGAAAGGCTCCACTTTGGAATATTTTTTCGGACATATTTTTTTTGGACATTTATATTCACTAACCGAAGAGTAGTTAGACGAAGAAAACAGGCAATTGGCAGTAAGTAGCCCCTTAAGTGTGTTTTTTTTGTTTTTTATACTATAGTGATTATATTTTTTCATTAGAAAACTATCTGTATGAATGTGATCTAAATGAACTATTAATAGGCAAAACACAAAACGTTTTTGTTTATGCAAACATTTGCTTATAAAATGGTTATTGTTTTAAGTAAAGAAAGTATGTATCGTCTATTCAGAATGTCTCTTCTACTGTTAAGAATTGTCAAGAGACTATAATAGTGCTTTGAAACATTATTATTTTAGTTTTGGACAAAGGAGCCATTTACTTTAACTAAGAATGAATTAAAATATAATTATTAAAACCTGTCTCTATAATTTTATAAGTACTTACTTACTACCAAATTTGCCTATTGAATACATTTTTTTTTATTTGTTCATATAATTGCAGATATAAGAAACACCATGCAATTAACAGTTTCAAAATCTTTTATACCCGATTCAAAGTTGCAGGATAATCTTCAAACAAAGTTACAAATTGAAGCATTATTATAATGTAGGAAGCGTATACACGAGAATTCTCTTAATTCAATAAACGAAAGTGCTGGATTATTCAAGTCCCTGAAGAACACGGCTTTTTATTACAAGTAATCCTTGCTTGATTAACGTTGCCATGCGAAAATTTGAATAAAGACCAAAAATACAATTCCGCGGAAAGTTTTTGCAAGGCAAATTGGGGTTTAGAACCTTATTATCATATAGCGGTTCATACCTTCGAGGTGTATTTGATATAATGGGGAATTGGCGTTGTGCTTTTGTGGTTTAGTGGTTAAATGAGGCTGTTTAACATGCTATTTGAAGTGTAGAGCTTATTACGAATTTATTGTACATGACACAAGGTTACGTTATTTAATAATAGCCCTCCGTAGAAGTATCAGTTCAAAACATTTTATTGTGCGGGCTATAAATAAATTCAAAGGTTTCAATTTACTTTCAGAATATATTTTACTAGGTTTCCGCCCGCGGCTTCGCCCGCGCAGTCACAGAAAAACCTGCATAGTTCCCGTTTCCGTGGGATTTCCGGGATTGCGTCATTTTCCCGGGATAAAAAGTAGCCTATGTCCTTTCTCGGGTATCAAAATATCTTCATACCAAATTTCATGAAAATTGGTTCAGTAGTTTAGGCGTGATTGAGTAACAGACAGACAGACAGACAGAGTTACTTTCGCATTTATAATATTAAGTATGGATTAAAAATACAAGAATAATATAAACGGAGAAACAATACCTGTTTGAGTATATTTATATATATTTTTAGTTATATAGTTACTACTATTTAGTATGTATTTGTATGTATGTGTGTCTTTAGTTGTATTAATATGATTAGTTTATTGTAATGTATAGTATGTTGTGTGTATCTTGTATATGCATTTTATTGTATTATATAATTACTTCTACTCAATCTAATAATTGTTTTTTTTTCTTCTGTTTCTCAATTTATTATCTCGCTTCTTTGCCTTCTCCCCGTGGTTGCCTGGCAGAAATCACTGCATAGTGATAAGGCCGCCCTTTGTGCTTTTGTTTATTGTAAATTGTTATTTTATGTACCTGGTTTATTGCACAATAAAGTGTTAAATAAATAATAAATAAATACCTGGTTGTAAATTAAGCTTAAATAGGTAGGTACTAAAATTTATATTCAAAAATACAAATAGGTAGTGTGACGAAAATACTATATTCTACTACTCCGAATTTAAACTGCTATCTAACTATATAAGTAAATAATCTAGATATAGAATATAAGAATATACTTTAGAACTTACCCTCTTACATAAAATGAATTTGTAATTAAAACCGAAGCCATCACAGCTACTTCCCGATAACTTCTTTATAAGTTCCGCTCATTAAAAATTTTATCTATAATATTGTAGTCACGTTACCAAGTAGTAAGGAAAGTTAGGATTTCCATACAAAAACTTGGCATGCTTGTAGGTCTTACGTAACCCAACCCTTATTTAACTTTGCAAAGAAAAAGATCAACTTTCATTATATTCAGGCTTTTCAATTACGAAAGACGTATTCCATGACTTTTCTAAAGACCTTTGACTACATCGTCAAAGAGGAAAGAATAAATTAAAAATAAAAGTTTGTAAGTACCTACATTGTGTATTTTATATGAGTGTATGTGTGTGTGAACGTCGGGTTGAATACATTATTCATAATTTAAGAACTTTATTTTTTGGCCAGTTTGGAAAATCAGAATGATTAAGGATTAGAAAATCCTCTAAATAATAACTATCGAATAATATTATGCAAGTAATTGTCGAGTTCATTGCATCGAATTTTACTTATATATCTATAAAATTAATAGCATATTAAATCCTTTTCAAAAATAAGACTACAATTTTCCTTATTATAATAAAATACAGTACATATTAGCTTCGCCTTCCGAGCGTCTAATAAAATTTAAATTAGAAGAAAAACGCTGCTAGTTTTAATATCCTACGATTAAAATACGAGTGCAAGGCAATTACGGTTAAGCTCATATTGAAGATTAATATACTATTGTAAACCAGCGCTTTGATTAAATTTTTAAATAGCTTACAGAAAGGATAGATGCAATAAGGTAAATGAACAGCAGAATAAACGTCCTTTAACAAGAGTATTTTTATTAAATTGGTTAATGAGGTTTTGTCCTGTTCGTTTGTACCTATACCAATTAGATTAGTAATATTTCTTTAAAAAATAATAATTGATGACGTTGCTTTCAACAAGTATTTGGTATTAGAAGCCTGTATGTGTGCATATTATACTAGCTGTTCCCCGCTGTTTCACCCGCATTGCTCCGCTCCTGTTGGTCTTAGCGTGATGATATATTGCCTTCCTCGATAAATGGGCTATCTAACACCGAAATAATTTTTCAAATCGGACCAGTAGTTCCCGAGATTAACGCGTTCAAACAAACAAACATACAAACAAACTCTTCAGCTTTATAATAATTATTATAGTATAGCTATATGAAATAATAAAATAAACAGAACCGGTTATTTGTGTTGTTGTTGTTGTTTCTGTTTAAGCATGTAATAATCACATTTTAAAGATTATCTTAACAATTTGGATGTTTTTAAACAACGGTATTTTTAATTACGTAACGTGACTTAGTTGTAATAAAAAAATATTATAAATTTTGTTCTTCAAAGTCGTCAACATCGATATGTTTTAATCTACATTTGGATCTAGCTATAAAATTGTTTCTTTTTCCATAGTAAAGGACTTTATTTACGTTAAAAGAAGGACAAAAAAGACATCGTACACAAGCACATCTGTTTTGGAACTTTCAGATACGGGACCATATATCACAGACTAGCAAAGCACCTGCGATCGTCTGCTGTGGTTAATTAATCTAGTATCAGTTTATTTTTATAAAAATACTTGGAAACCTACTTTTACAAAATTTATTCATTCTACTGAAATAAAGAAACATTCATAATTATTATTTGACTCGTATTTGACTCCACAATACTGAACAAAAAAGTACAATTAAAACATGACATTTTTGGTATTTCATACAAATGATATTTCTTTTTAACATTATTTGATGAAATTAATTTAAATTCACTTTAATTTAAATTAATCTCACTTTTAAACGTCTTCAAGATATTTTTATATGAATTTAATTATCATATTATGTTCTTATACAATAAAGAATCATTATCATTAAATGCCAACCTTCATTCCATTCGCCTAAAAAATTTAACACATTTGAAGCAAAAATAACAGTAAGAAATAATAACCTCCATACGTCCTCCATCACGATCTGATAAAAAATATAATAATCGTTTTGGCGCGAATATAAAGGGCTGAAACGATATAAAAACCCATAAGTTAGGGAAAAATTGTTATCTCTGCATATTGTGTTCTGCTTATGCGAAATAGATTGCAAAATGAAAATAATAATTTATTATAACCATGTAATGCGTACGGGAATTAAATTATAAATCTATATAAGTACAAATATTATAAAGCTGAAGAGTTTGTTTGTTTGTTTGAACGCGCTAATCTCAGGAAGTACTTAATTATATACTGAAAACTTCTTCTACAATCACTCTATCTATTAAAAAAACCGTATCAAAATAAGATGTGTAGTTTTAAAGATTTAAGCATAGATAGAAGCGATGGATATAGGGACAGAGAAAGAGACTTTGATTTATACTATGTAGTAACTTATAAATAAAACAACATCCATCCACAAGTCACAACCACGCAACTATAAGCGATGAAAAATCAATTAAAAAGTAGCCATCAATGATTTTCAAAACCATCTCTGCCAAGCGCTAAATATTTCGTTTAAACATAAACAATGTGGTTAGTCTAAAACCTGTCGACACTTTTAATTACTGATTGCATATAACAGCTTTCCCGTACTTTGACAGGAGTTGTTCTCGTTAAATTTTAATACGCAAACCACTTCATTTAACAGACAGTTTAGTCGGTGCGTTAAAATTAAAAGTAAAGTACCTACACCTATTCAGATTATTAATATAAAAAATAGTATTTAATGTTAAAAATATGTTATGACGAAAGATATAACAGTAACTAACGTTAATTAGTGGCTATTAAGTGTAATTAATACAATAAATTAACTTTAATTAGTAATTTAAGCAATTTTAAGTTAACAATATCGAGTTCAATGAGTAAGCGTTGATATATTTTCAAAGTAAAAATACAGGAAAAGGGAAGGTACCTAATGCTTTCTGCGTATTCTTTAAAATAAATTCTAACACATCACTGAATCGCGTTTGATCTTCTAAATTCAATAAGAAAATATTTACCACCAGTTCGGTAAACAGTTTTTACAGAGAAGAAGTAGGAAGAAACTCTGTAATCTTTTAAGATCCGCAGTATAAGTAAATCTTACATAATGTCTCACTTTGATAATATATAGTATATAATTTATAATTTACTCATATAATTTATGATTCTACTAGGTTAACACAAACCCGCATAGTTCCCGTTCCCGTGGGATTTCCTGGATTGCGTCATTTTCCAGGGAAATATAAGTAGCCTATGTCCTTTCTCGGGTATCAAAATATCTCCATACCAAATTTCATGAAAATTCGTTCAGTAGTTTAGGCGTGATTGAGTAACAGACAGACAAACAGAGTTACTTTCGCATTTATAATATTAGTAGACAGAGTTACTTTCGCATTTATAATATTTGTATGGATTAACAAATTAGAAACACTCAAAATGAAAACGTTCCAACACATTTTCGAAGCCGTCACATAAACTTACCATTTCGTACAGTTGAAGGCTCTGTCGCATGTTTAACGAAGACGAATGCCTTTTCCACTCAATTTTCTCTTGACTTTGGACCCGTTCGTAAAAATAGTCGTGTGTAGTTTTACCCTGGCTTTATTCGCCTGATTAAAGGGTGATTTTTCAATTCTTTGTTGAAACTTAGTCGTTAAATAACCAAAAAAAATTGACATTATTCTAGTGCTTTAGTGAAGCTTTGTTCCGTGGTTTTACCCGTACTGATCTGCTCCTATTAGTCTTAGCGTGATGAAATAATATAATAGTCTGCCTCATAAAATGCGCTATCTAACACTGAAAGAATTTTTCAAATCGGATCAGTTGTTTCTGAGATTTAACGCGTTAAGGCAAGCAAACAAACAAACTAAGTATTCAGCTTTACAATATTTCAATTACATGAAATAATTTGGCTTTATGCTATATTTGTTAAATTTAATTTTTTCTATAAATGGATGTTGAAGTGTTTTATTAATTGATCTCGTTTAATTGTAAATTTGATTATGTTCTGAATTCTGATAAAATTTAATATTATATAAATAAAGTGAGTTTTCATTATCGTGTAATAATATATGTTGTTTATTGTGTTTAAATGCATGAAAAATATATGTACAGGTGTTTCAACTTCTGCAGTGAATGAAGTTTGAAAACAAACCGCCTCTACGATCTTAATTACTAATTCGTTCGTTCGTTCGTTTCAGCCGTGGGACGTCCACTGCTGGACAAAGGCCTCCCTCAAGGATTTCCAGTACGACTACTAATTACTAATTAGTAAGGATTATTAATAATATACATTTTATAAAAAAATAGACATATTCATTGAAATTTAGAGTATATAGAAAAGTTTCATAAAACTTTAGAACTAAACAATAGAACTCTTTTTTACATTTTCCAAGTTAACATTGCATAATAGACTCTTATCCTATCATACCATATAGACCCAACGAATATAAGCGAACCCTACAAAAATTCCAAAGCTTTTCATATGACATTATACAACACACGAATCTAGTTTGTCGCCAGACGTTGCATCTATATTCTGCATTCACGAGGAATTGAACAGACTACCCTTGTGATGCAAATGCACTGCGAGATTGGAAACGGAGCCCGGTGTGTGATTTCCTTTGGTTTAGATGGTAAGTGGCATATCGATGTGTTGTTGACGGGGAATATTGTACTTTTAGTTATTGTGTTTACGCAATGTTTTTTTTTTAAGCTATTGCATAGCTTCTATCGCTGGCCTTGAGCGCGGGGACCGAATCCAGAAATTGCGTAACGAAAAACCTCACGCTCCCCACTCCGACAGGCACGGAGTTGTGGCTTGAAGGCATGCTATAGCTTTACCGCGGCAGTCCCCGAGTGCCACACATTTTACCTTACTTATATCTATACTACTTAATTTAGAAACACCTAAATAAAATAAAGTATACGAATAATAGCTATATCAACTCCAAATAGCATTGAACATTACACATGCCCAAAGCTACACTCGACACCTATTCATTAAAATTTGTTACAGTTACAACTTACTTTTACAGTTTACACTAAGTAAAAATGCAAATTTTAAATCCTGTACACATCGCAATTACAGTTTTAATAGTGTATCTTCAATAAACAGACATGTCAACGGTTCCTTTAATTAAGTGGATGCGACACGAGGGTCGACATTAAACATGCTAACGAACACCATACATTCAGTCATAATTTTAAAAGCGAAAAAGTGCATAAAGAACTCTCATTAGAGACACGTTTTCTTTTGATACAAAGGTGACTTCGACAAAGCGTCTTCATACATCGATAGCTCCATTGTTTGAAATGTAAAGGGAAATAGCATATGAAGGAATTTGTTTCTAAAACTGTAGTGTCATATACGTCTTTATATGCTGCTTCTGTGTGTGTGAAAATATGGTAATTTTATTCTACAGGGACGAATTATGACTGCTTATTTGATGGATTACATTTTATAGGTTTAGGACAAATTTGGTTCATGATTATACTCTTATACGGTACAGTGTTACATGATTAATATTATAATAAAGATTTAACAGAATATTACGAACGGCGTTTGTAAAATTATATGAAGGGATTCCATCTCCGTAATAAGTATTGGCTTTTTAAATAAAAAAATTTATAATTTGTTGTAAACTAATCTAGTTTCAAATATTCTCTTTTCAACTCTTTAGACCAAGAATTTCAGAGAGTTTTTTAACACACAGATGAATATTTCTGCGTATCGTAAGGTCTTTTGATATGGGTCCTCTGTTTCTATTAATTATTGTAGAACCTTTTTCGAGCTATAGGTAAATAAAGATGGATGGCAACATAGCTAGTATTGTTACTTCTGAAGTTCGCAGCTCAATAGTTGTGCCATGTCTAACGAACACGCTTTAGATAATAAATTGCACAATTAAGTACGTAATTATTAATTACTTATCTCAGCTAACATTTGAGCTATGATAAATATTTGAAAAATATCTTCTATTCACATACCTACCTACGTAATTCATGTCCATAATTATTCCTTTTTTATGGTAGAGCAAGCATTGGAGCGACTGGGTCTCCTGATGTTATCTAACAATAAATACTAGCACGGGTTACAGGGTGACCTTTAGTAAAAATCGAAGCATTACTTCTCGAACATTCTAGAACAATCTAGTTCACTCCAGAATACAATGTTGAAAGCACGTGAACGCCTACTCGATGCCGCAACAATAGAATATCCAGATAAAGTACCACGTTATCGCATTATGATGCTTTTTCAATTTTTTATCGAGCATAATGGGTGAATTTCTTTTCATGGGCACACACGATTAGGTTTATATTGAGACGTTAACAATTGTGTTGTTACAATGTTGATAAGCAAGCTTTTTAACGGGTTAGAAATTGGTGAAATATAATTAGTTAACGTTACTCCGAATATTATACGAGTAACTAGTTTACCGCCCGCGGCTTCGCCCGCTTTGTTTAAAACCTGATAGATTATATACTAAAACCTTCCTCTTGAATCACTCTATCTATTAAAAAAAAACCGCATCAAAATCCGTTGCCTAGTTTTAAAGATACGCATACAAAGGGACATAGGGTCAGAAAAAGCGACTTTGTTTTATACTATGTAGTGACACCACAGATTACCATATAATTAGGTACTACGGTAATACGTAAAAAATACGTACTCACTACCTATTACTTAATATCTATATATTCGAAATAAAAGAAGTTAGTATTCTACTAGTACAAGAGTTTTATCATTTTCGACATTTAAATTTTAGTTGTTACTTTAACAAAAATACACTGGTAAATGCATAATGAAATATACCATGAAAACACTATCGGATTATGGTATTAATAATTTACTTCAAGATACTTGGAGGAAGTTGATATAAAAACATTTCTTATCGGTAAAACTTTCCAGCGGCTTAAGGAAAATACGGATTAGTATTATTATGGTAAACGTGGCGTTTTTTGTTGTGTATGTTTGAAGTGAAACTTCTTTATCGGGGTTGGAAAAAATTACGTGTAACATTTTTTCGTTACGCGTGACATTTTTCCGTTACGCGCCATCTTTTTCTTATCACCACGCGTGATTCGACGTAATTCTGTAAAGTTGCATATAGTAAATTATTTTTTGAAAAATAAGGTCATAAAGAAGTTTCAATTCTTACGTGTGTACACTAGTACACGCACACATATATTTATGTAATTGGAGAAGTATTTCGGAAACCATATTTTATACCGTTATGTAAATTTAAAATTAGAATCGTTTAGGTATACTATGATTTACCCTATATATTTATTTGAAAATTTCTTTATCAAATTTAACTTTTTATCGTGTAATGAATGTGTAATATCAGGATTATCATGTATGCATTTGATTTTCGCTATTCCAATATTTCATTATATCGCACATTTAGTTATACGAGACACTGATAAACAAAAGACTGTTATAAATAATGTAAAATTTTATAGCTACCTACTATTATGTATTCTGTGCTTACGGTACACCTAATTCCCTACCGTAAAGCCCAAACTATGTTTAAGTACGTAAGTAATTATGAAATTTATAAAGTTTATAAAAAAAAAAAAAAAAAAAAAAAATATTTTTCAAGAAACAGGTACAGCATTATGTTCAGACCCTGACCATCGAACTAGTGGTAAACTGTGTTTCGAAGGCCAGTTTCTTCCCAGTCTTTATATTATCTATATTATATTAATTATATGTTTCTGCAAACTCACAGTTTGCTACAATTACCTTGCTATTAATTATCTTAAGTTCACTATAATCCTTTTTTAGTGAATCCATTTTTATTGACCAAAACTTGCGTTCCCGCATCAAACGACTCCCCGTGTGTTTAAAAAATATCTTTCTCTTAATAATACGTCAATGTGACCGAACCGGCGTCTCATTCTTCAATGATCCCTCCTCTTTTGTTATTAATCGATTCTTCTTGAAAATAAACGTTCCGATATGGGTTAAGTGTTCAAGGGTTGAGTGAGCCGTCAATATTGCAACAAAATTTACGAGAACAATTTTTGTAATGCAAACCCTTTATTGTTGATATAAGGTGGTTTGGAGCTGCGTGAAAACCATTTAATTGACTAAAGAGGTTGTGGATTCGAATCCATATTCTGGTAAAATGAAAGAACACTTTGTTATGGGTAATATATTTAATTCATATTTACAAAATATAAGTAGGTATGTAACTTATATTTGCGAATAAAAGCTATTTAGTTTAAAAATATTGCTTTTCGTTCAAAAAATGACCCTTAGAAATTTCACACGATCGACCAAATGTCTTATGTCACCTACTTTTACCTATTGCTCTACTTTTTTCTTATTCCTTAAAAGTTAAAGATAAGTAGGATCGTCTTCCTCACTAAAAACTACCCACATACAAAAAATCATATCTATTTATACATTTGCTATTATCCCTTAACAAAGAGATAACAGAGAAAGGCGCGTGGCACACAAAGAAACATGGAGAGACACAATAGACCGTCACTTGTGTACGTCGTAACGCTTTATGTATCACAACTTTATACCCCGTAAAATGTTTCATATATTATGAACTCAGATACGTTTCACAACATTGTGGGGTTATTAAAAATATACAGACGTATAAAAAAGTACATGCGAATTATATTTTGTTTTGTTTTTTAATTAACGTTTGCAAATTAAGAGAATTTTGGTCATAAATAGTAATGTATTTTTTTACATTATTTATTTAGATACTAATGCGACCGCTTATTGCATTCGCACTGCATACTTCATACTGTATTTTTATCCGATTAAATACTACGTTCATACGTAATTATTGTGTGTAGCGCATAAGCGCGGATGGTAGTATCCGGAAAAACGTAGCAGCTAGACAGAGACACACACCTGTGCGCACACGTCACAAGTTTTCTTCTAATTAATAGTGAGATAGTACAAATAAACTTAAACGTAAATTAAATTCTAACATTAGTACCATTTGCACACACATTCATATAAACAGAAATCAACAATTTCTATTGCGAAACTAGCATTCGCGCTAAACAATCGAGAGTACATCATTAGTCTATCGATATCGATAGAGCAAACATCCACTAGTTCCCGTATTTGCTATCGATGTTTCGATCCTCACTGTTTACTAGTCAAAGAGTTATCTACGTTAGCATACAAATATTCGTTTGCATCGATTAAATAGTCTTGAGAGCTTGAAACGGTTTTATATTTTTTGACTGTAAAATGCTTATTTTACAAAATAAAAGATAAAATGTTATTGCGGTATCGTTTTGGTGTGAATTGAGATTGCATACATTTTTGTAACTTTTTTAAATCTTTGATAATCCAAATTTTTGGGCTAGGTATACTTCTACACAATCACGAATTATCAATATGCAATTCAATGCGAATAGCGTTGATTTATATTATGGTTGTGAAATTACGACAAATTAATTAGATAAATAATTTAATAATGAACTCTTGTTTATCAAATTATTTAGGCAGCTTTTAAATAAATTATCCTTAAAAAGCAATCCAATGTTATACATGCGAAAGCTTTCCTGTCTGTTAAGTTCACTGCAAAACTACAGCACCGATTTGGGTGAAATTTGGAATGACAATAGTTGTAGACCAAGAGCCGCATAAGTTACTTGCTCTACATATTATGTTACTTTTATGACTCAACAATTTAACCCACAATAAATAAATACACGTAAGGATTTTACCAAAAGACTTTATTACGGTAATAACCTCAAAATATTCCGATTAAACGGTTCCTCTGTCTCTTTCCCGCGCAAACAAAAGAGCGGGAAAGCGTAATAAGCCAAAATGGCGGCAAATTACTCTTGTGAGTGATAAAATTGGCAAATGAGACGACAAATTGTTGTACATTGATATGCAAATACGATAAAACATAAAGATAGGAAACTTTTTGAAGTATACGAATTTAACTAATTAGTTAAATGGCGAATTGCGTATTGAATAAGTAATTATAAACAATTAGCTATTTTTATAATACATATGTTTGTTTATATTGCTACCCTAAATAGCTGAACCAATGTTGATGAATTGAAAAGAGCCTAACTGAAAGTGAAAATGGCAATGTCCGAAGAAAATTCGAACAAAGCCGCGGGATTAAAGTAGGACATACCTACTTTAATCCCGCGGCTTTGTTCGGTAACATTCTTATTTGTGTAGACAACTAAAAATATTATATTAAAACTCATAAAATGTCGACGCATCATATTATGAGCACTAAAATGAGAAAATTTAAAATTTTATAGGAACCTACAAGCATGAGACAGCTTTTAAAGTATTTACCGTTAGACATTGTATAGAAGATTGGTTGCTGAAATATAAAAACTAATACAATTTATTTTTTACTTTGTTGTATTGTATTGTAACGTCAACATAACAAGTTTTATATTATGTTCTCAAATTGGTGAAAAAAATATCTATTAGGTATCTAACCACTTGCAAATGAATTGAAAATTAATAAAATTTTGATGAAAAATGTAACGGAAAATTATGTTAGTATCTACAATAAAATCTCTAGTGGTATGCATATGTATATCCGAAGACATTATAGTAGGGGAGCCCAGGATGCTAAATGTGGATTTACTCGAGCGTCACGGGAACCTATTAGAATTGGTAGATTAGACCATAGCGAGAAAAAAAGGTCCTATAATGTTTTCACTTTTAGCGGTGGGGAAGGGTTTTTTGATTTTTTTTTTAATTTAAAAAAGAAAAAAATTGGCTTGGAAATACTCAAGCGCGTTAGATATTGATATTTTGCATGCTCCAGGACGTCACTGAAAAATAGTATACGTTAATCTGACGATTTAAGTGGCGATTTAATCGCTATGAAGAAAGGGTAAAAAATTAAAGTAATATTATTCGAGCGCGTCAGATTAATATATGGGGGGGTTAATTACAATATAAGAAGTCCCCATTTCGCTAATCTGACGATTCGAGCTCAACCTTAGGGAATTATGGATTATTCAAATTTTCCAGCGGGGCCCCTGAGCGCACCCACCAACCATAACTGCTCATATTGACTAGAGGTACTAATGAATAGCTAAGGTACCGTCCCTTATAGTAATCTGACGCGCTCGAGTAAATCCCAAAATCCCCTCTTGGGCTCCCCTACTATTATATTTATATTATATTATTATGTAGGTACATAGAGATAGATAGTCCAATATAAATATTGGAATAATATTTGTTTAATAATTAGATCATTAAAATTCTGATACTTACCAGATACCCACAATTTTAATTAAAAAATATTTATTTATTTATTATGTTTTTGCCGACGGTACGCTCTCATCCAAGCATAACATCACGTAACCATACCTTATCGAATCATGTTTAAAGAGAAAGTAATTTGAAGATTACGTTTCCAAATTTCGATATCATCCTCACCTGCTCCGGTAGCCGTGATCGTCTAGTGGTTAGGACCCTACGTTGTGGCCGTAGTAACCCAGGTTCGAATCCTGGTCACGGCAGCGCAAGCTGTCTCGGCGGAGCTATGTTTTTTATATTTATTTTCTGTAATATTGAAATTAATTTAAAATTACTTATCTACTAGCTACACATTTTTTTTATTTTATACATAAAATTCATGAAATATTTGTACATAAATAGTACGTACCATATAAATTTATTAATTTTTCAATAACAGTCTATTCAATATAGTAATATGACACTGCTGACGTCGTTGCTGCTGAGTCTAGCCAACTCAGTATTAAATACATTCTATTGTGTGTATTGTACTGTACAATTCTCGTGATTTATAAATTTTTTATTTTTGTAATTAGTACCTAAGTTATCTTCTGCAAGTTCAAAGAAAATTTTATTGATCGTTAAAACTATATGAATAGAATCTGCGTTTGATTTCTGGTGAATGTAGCAAATTAAAAACAATAATTTTGGATGATATCCAAATCTAATTTGGATACAGTTCAATTTCCAACATTTCTTTTTTCAGATCACATTTTCAATTGAATACAATTACTATAAGTATGAAAAGCACCGTTTTTTCAGTAATATAAAATCGAGCTTTAAGATAATGAAAAAAAAACATTATTTTGTATTTCGTGTAATTCAATATCTAAAGTGATGTACCTCCTGAATTGACGTAAGACAACTTTAAAATAAAGTATACATCGTTTTGTGCAACTGTAAATGTTCGAAATAAAATAATACTAAAAGCTTGACTTTACACTAAAAGCTCTACCCACTAACAAAACTCTACATTTTCACATTTACACCTTCAAAACCGTAGCCCATATTTAAGAAAACTCGACAAGGGTTATAGTAACTCTTGGGATATATTTTTAACTTTTCAACGCTGTCAGTACCAGGCTCTCAGATGAAGTCGGTGAAAAAATAGCAGAGAATTGCGTTCAACTTTTGGTCTTATGTGTTACTTTATTGAAGGGAAATGCTGGTTTTGACAGTGTTTGAAATCTGTGTAAATAGGAAATAAATTCATGTCTAGTTTCGGTTGAAAAAAAGTGCGTGGATTTGGTTGATGGTTGAGATGGAGTGACGAGAAATGGTGCATTTTTAAGGTAAATTTGAAATTGTACCGTGGTATCGTAAATAATAATAATCTGTCTGTATCAGTCATACAATTTTAAATTCCTTGCTTTTATTTATAACACTTTAATATTTACTTTGAGCTATTAATAAAAACAAAATTTTTGTGTTAATTATGTTCACAGATCACAGAAACTAAAGGTTTCTATAGAATAAGATCTCTATGATTATGTTACAATAAATAATGGATAAGATTAAAATTGGAATTACGATTATCGAGCGAAAATGCTTACGACCGCGACGTCACAAGCAAAGGAGTATTTTCTGCCCTTCGTAGGTACCGACTTTAATTTATGTCAAGAAATTATTTACATACCAATTGTGATTAACTTCAGTTTAATCAAGTTCAAGAAAAATGTACGGTCAGCAAAAAAATCCGGTTTATATGAAATTGACAGAAATATCTAAAATTGATTGGACGTTATTTATGTTACAAAATCAAATAATAAAGATACTTTAACAGGCCCAATAATAAAGGGAAGAAGGATAGAAAGTTGAATATTTGAATAAAACTTTGAAAGAATCATTAGCTTATTTTAAAATTCCGTGGGAATAGATTACGGCTTCGAATAATTTATGAGGATTTAGGAAATAATAATAACGTTGTAAAATACAGGCCTATGTCCTGCAGTGGACGTCTTGAAAGGCTGGAATGATGATGATGATGATGAGGAAAATACAGATCCTTGGTGCAATAAAATATATAAAGATTTTCGTACATTTAGTGGGGAAACATGAATGTTTAATCTTATGTGTTTTCTTGAGTTTGATTTCAAGCAACATAACTCTGTAGCGTCTAGAATGTAATTTACTGGATTACGTAAGCTGATTGTTTATTGAGAACCGAATGTATTATTATTTACATTGTTTTTATATTATTTAATTTACTTCTATTAAAAAATGTACATGTGTCCGTAGACTTTCTTGATTTGACAGAGAGGTAAATGCTGAAATTTTATACTTATTAAATCAAGTATAAAATTTTAGCGTTCTGAATTTCTACTATTTCTGCCAGGTTTATTTTTTCTTCGAAGCGCTTAATTGTATAGTTAACCATTATAGTTAAGAAACTATAAGATTGTTTTCATTTATGAATTATTATTCTCAACTACAAAATTTATTGTTAACAAATATAACAAATAACCCGAAAAATTATTATAAACTTATTTGCTAACGCTACACACATAAGACCGTACCCTGTAATTCAGTCGGTTAGTCAGTAGGTGTGGACGATTTGTCAGGTTGTGTGTCGACCTTGCCCTGCTATTTGTATGGTTAATGGACTGATATTGAATATTATGTATGTGTGTAGCAATATGTAGTGTACGGATAGCATATATGTATGTGTTGTAGACGTGGTCCTTCGAGAACTTTATTTGACCGCATTACCACTTTTCATTTTAGTCCTATATTGTTTGAGTGCTAATGACATAAATATTCATGTAGGTACTTTCATTCCCGTTACATAATAATATAAATAATATTTATACATACATTCAAATAAAACAATATTTGTGTGATTTTAAAACATCTTTGTAGAGTTTTCTCAAGGATATATCAGTCAGTGCTAAACTCAGAAACTACCCAAGTGATTTAATAAGACATTCACTAAAATATAGAGGATTTTATAGATAACATATAGGCATTTTATTAAATGTCCAGACATAGTACACAGGGTAAACATCGACAAAATGCCGAGCGTTCTTAAAAATGACGACGCTGTTCGTAAACGGCGAAGTAACAAAATTTGCACGCAACAGATGAATGAATTAAGACTGATCCGATTTGTATGAAATTTGGTATATATTACAGTCAGAATAAGCACATAGCCATTTACTCACGTACGCGATTAAAACCGCTCTCTAGTGTGTTACCAAAGACACACAAATAGGTATATCTAGTAAACGATTCAATTATCCTCAAGTCATATCTTAAATTGCCTCCTCAGTAGCGAGCTCTCGACTTGATTATGTCAATTTGTTGGATGTTACAGAACCGAATACCAATTTAAAGTGTCTGGGGCATCGTAAATATACCATTTGTACGGATGGAACTTTGTAATGAAGTAATGTTTTATTTTATAAAAAATAATATAAAATAAGCCACCTATCTATCAGTTGTTTAAGATTATAACCCATTTTAATTGTTGGTTTATATTGTGTATTTGGTTTTAGAATAGTACTTACTATAATCAAATTATAGTTTATAGGGATGGTTTTGAACATATAGGTAACTAAGCCTTGTTTTTACTCTACTGTTAAGGATTCTAAGGTTAAGGATACAGCTTTGTAATGGTAAAATTCCATTTTATAATATTAGTACTGAAATAAACTCTCGGTTTTCCTAGTAAGGAACCACTCGCACGTCAAACTCATAAATTCTCGATCGTTCCACACCGCTACCTCGTTGGATAATTTTCGTATAAGTGCCTGTTTGAAGTATAAAGATCTAATTCAACATCAACACTGTCAATTTACCTGTAAGGCTTTAGTAATGGAATACGTTTGTAATACTGGAATTGGCTAGCTTATATATTTGATCATTTTAGGTAGATATTATATCAGTTTGGGTAAATTGATGAAAATGAAATTGAAATTGATTGAATGGTTTATTTGCGTTATATTGTGTTTTTTGTAATATTAGAAGGAACCTAATTTCACTGTCCATCTTAACAAACCCATAGATATATTTTTGGATATCTGTTTACGTACTGAGTTTTAGCTAATTGATTGTTTAGTTAATTTGTGTATGAGTAACGTCTAAAACACGTTTTATATCTCAAAATCAATAATAAACATTTATTCATTCAACTTCATTTTAATTGGGAATTCATAATTTATCCTTCTGACAAAAACGAACATATTATTATCAAAATCGTTTCAGCTGTTCGTGCGTACGATACCGTGACCAAGGAAAATAGGGATTCGTCGTCATAGAGATTATTACGTAGAAATAGACTAGTCAAAATTCAATCTATTCCAAAGGACGAGTCATTTCACAATATTAGGCGTGGGACACACGCTACACTACATCCACGTGATACCGTAAATGCGGTCATAATGAAGGCTTCGTTGGATTTGTGATACTGCCTTTATAGGTTTAGAACCATGAAATATAGGATAATACTGCGTAAAGTACGGTATCTAGTAAAGTCCCGAAGCGTCGATTTTACGTGCTTAGTTTCGGATTATGAGGTAACTATTCGAAATATTGGACTGCCTAGTACTGTGGTTAATATGTCCTATGGGTGCAGCGTTAATGATTTTATAAGCGGAATATGTTTGATATTTTTTGCTTTGCTTTCAAAGATGAAAGTCTTGAATACCTACAATTATTTGTTATTAAACTACAACTATCATTTTAGTACAATCTCGGGTGACGGCGGCGGCGGCATCAAAACCAAAACGTCTGTGAATATGGTTACTACTTTTGATTGGTTGGTATGGTTACAATTGTTTTTGAATAATGCGAAAGTAACTCTGTCTGTCTGTAACTCAATCACGCCTAAACTACTGAAACAATTTTCATGAAATTTGGTATGGAGAAATTTTGATACCCGAGTCCTTTACATAGGCTACTTTTTACCCCGGGAAAATGGCGCAATCCCGGAAATCCCACGGGAACGGGAACGATGCGGGTTTTTATTTAATTTGCACGGGTGAAGCCGCGGGCGGAAACCTAGTGGTCTATATTATAATTGATATATTATTTGTACATTGCTACATTGTATTGAATAAACCACGCTAATAGTAAAAATAAACTTTAAATTACAAAAACTAAATTGTCTAGTAAAGAGCAAGCAAGCTCAACATGACGTATTGAATTGCATCATTATAAAGAAAATCCTCGCACATATTTTAAATTGGAAATGTGATTTTCCTTTCTATATTATGTTATACTTGGTTTCTCTATAAAATCCGGGATCTCTGTAAGGCAAATGAGTTAATAATTATCCCAAATCAAATCTAAATTGTTTTCGTCGCATATTACTTATATCTTATTGTGTGTGATTCGGTTAGTAATAGAATTATCCTTGAAAACTTTATGATTCTATGTCCATAAATATATTTTTGACGAACTCACCAAAAAAAACCTCATTTACATACCTATTAACTTTGATAAAATATCTCTAATTTAAACATTCATCCAACCAAAGCCAAAACATCGCCACAAAATGCAAACAATTTTCGGAATATTTCATGTACACTAATGGCTTTTCGTAGCTATTATAGAGGAAATATCAGGATATTTAGAGTTACCTATTGTTATCGAAGTAACTGCACTGGGTGTCGCGGTCGCACTTTATATTTGTGACTATCCATTGAAACTAGGATTTTTAGGTCAAGAATGAAAGTACGGTCATAATGATTGATTTTTTTTATGAGTGATATATTGAGTACGATGTAACGTAGATAGAAGTTACAATAATATAATTATTAAAGAAGGAATGAGGTACGGAGGCAAATTTAACAAAATAAGGCGTAGAAGTAGAGGCATAGCAACAAGTGATAACTGCGTTAAAAACAACCGACTTCAAACTTTCACTTGCAACATTTACAAACACAGACAAAAATGCTCATAAAATAAAAACTACGGGGCCTATTCGAATAAAATTTTTATGGAACCAATTCGACACCATCCCGCATCGAACAAAAAAAGAATCACGTAAATCGGTTCAGAAACCTCGGAGTAATCGGTGTACATACATAAAAAAAACATACCGGCCGAATTGATAACCTCCTCCTTTTTAAAGTCGGTTAAAAATCATAATAGATTACATAGACAAACATGTATTCACAAGCACTAACCATACAACAACTCACAATAATACGATATATTTAAGTAACTGCCTTGCCTAACTCCCGTAAAGCAAGTACATGTTGAGTTGTTACCCTTTAACTACTCTGATAAAAAGACATTCACATTCATTTTCTTTATTATGTGAAGCTGTTTTTCTTTAAATTTATTGCTTGTAATGACAATTGCCTTATGTATGATATAGAAATGACCTTTCATACCTTCAAACTTGCAAAATAAAACAGCGTATGCATATCACAAATATTACCCGCTAAATACACGGCCAATCCGTGAATTGCCCAACCAACGTAGACCCTTTGTTTCCATACAGTATTGTGATTTGCTGACCCAGCATATCTCAATAGTGGTTTTATTAAGCTTTCTGCTTTAGTGATGATCCCTAGGTATCCTGATATGGAAGTGTCTATGGGAATATCAGAATAATATGAATAGATTCGGAATGTAATAAGAGTCCTTTGAATTGAGGGGAATTGAGAACGTTTTGAACTGTTGGCATTGTTTTGGTATATGAGCGACATGTATGCTTTTAATGGTATATTATGTAGATACCAACTATATGTAGGTATGCTATTAATGAAGATATATTATGTATGAGCTTTCTATCAGACTTTGCTTGCGTTTAACGTTATAGTGCAAAAGTCCAAACTTTAGATAACAAAGTGAAAAAAGCTTCTTTGTATGGGACAGGAACTTGGATTCAAGTTGATTTATATATTAGTTATATATCTCAGATATGGAAACACGGACATACAGTATCGTTGTCATACATATTGTTGTGTTCTTCAATCTTCATTTCATCGTCCTTCATTTTCTTACTGTTGTCAGTTATACATAAATTTAGATAAACAACAAACGTTGTCGTTTCTTATTAAAACAGGGTTCAATAAACATAAACACAAACACAATATTATCCACGTACGCTTATAAAAAGTCGTGTGCAGCTAGCATTAAATAAATAAAGTTTTAAAATATTTTATGTACCAAAGAGTAAAAAACTGTTAAATTCGACTCGAATACTTTATTTGGAAACATTGCTGAAAGCTCCGGCTCACATTTTGGTTTATTTGCTTCGCTCGAATGTTACGTATTTGCACTAGCTATAGCGGCTGGATTTGCTTACCTAATTTGAAATAAAATGAAATGGATTGTGCACGATTCTATTTCTTTACATGTTATAAAAATGCATAATTTTTTCATTTATTTTTAGCTTCACAACTAATCTTAAATAGTTTTAAAGTAATGTTACGCAATTATCACCTCTCTTGCTGTACTTAATATTATATACTCCGTTATGTTTATTATTATGTATTTTTTTCTCTTATTCGATTGTAAATATATATGTATTTAATGTCTTATATTGTATTTATTTATTATGTAAATTTTTATATTATATATTTATGCTCTGCCCTACTCCTTTCCTTTAATTTAATTTATCTCCGTACGTCTGGTTGTCTGGAAGAAATCGCTGCATAGCGATAAGACCGCCTTTTTTTTGAATGTATTCCTAGGTTAAGTTTTATTGTAACTTTCAATAGCAAGCAATAAAGAATTAATAAATAAATAAATAAATAAAATAATCTTAGAAGACATTAAAATTGAACTTACAAAATGTAATACATACAATCTACAATCTTAGTATAAAACGATTCTTTCTTTCCTGACAAATATAACAACATAATTTAGATTAATAATGGTTCCCATTCGATACTTCTTTTACCTAAGTTAATTAAAAAAATATTGCTCATAATCAACGAAGCCGCATGCAAAAGCTAGTTATATTCTCCTAAATCGTATTGAACCATTTAATGGCATATTGCATATTATAAAAGGATTAAGTATCATCAATAATATTTCTAATTAGCGTCATCAATTACTCGCTTTGGCGGTAATTAGAAATGGAATTGATAAATCATCGATAAATTTCAATTAATGCGTACTTTCTGACTAACTACACGTGGTATAACTACCTATGTGACAAATAATTTATTTTATTATTTTTAATGGTGTTGGAGGCGGATGCTGAAAATACCGTGGACGTCGTTCCGAACCAACGTCTCGATACTCAAGGAACTAAACATCGAAAATAGGCTTTCGTCGATTGTGCAGATGCGAATTTTGAAGTTCTTTGGCCACATCACCAGAAATAAGGATTCAGGGTAAAGTATAAGGGTGCAGGGACAAATTGAGGGCAAAAGATCACGGGGCCGCTCACCTACACGTTGGACCGACCTTATCAGTAAAACGACCCAGTCCAGCCTTGTAGAATGTGCTCGCAATGCTACCGATCGTGAGAAATGGAGACGTATTGTTGGACAGGGAGCGAACAAAGAAGTGACCGCATCTAACAAGAATAGAGCACCATCACCATAACCACGACCACTCTGTCAAGAGTGTACGACTAAGAAGAAGAAGAAGATTTTTAATGTATGTATAATACTTTGTACTATTGGCTTGTTGTAAGTACATACACTATTGGAGATTGGAAGGTACTAACTCAGAAACCTTCGTGGATTCATGCACAATACTTTGCTGAAGAATCACATAAATGTATAATTCACGACTCTATAATCCTTTATACCTACATACAGACAGACAAACGCTTTACTAATAATATGTAGTTTTTGTAACCTAGCTAGTAAAATTGCGAATTCGAAACAAAAATGTTTTCTTTTTTTTAAAGTGAAACTTTTATTACATCGTCTCAAACTTTTTGGTCTGTGTAGCGCATGTCGCGCGATACATGCGACATGCGCTACACAAAGCAGTGTTCGGAACCGTTCGAACAGTTTCACTTTTACCGTGGTTTCATAAAACCACACCCTTGGATATGTCGCCATGACCTCACCTTCCTTGAGTAGGCCAAGTAGGTAGACCACACCAATTTCCGAGTAGACCAATTAGACCGCTCCTTCGAGTAGACCATATCTATTACCGAGTAGACCAATTAGACCGCACCTTCGAGTAGACCAAACCTATTACCGAGTAGACCAAGTAGACCGCTCCTTCACCGATTAGTCCAAGTAGACCATACCTATTACCGAGTCGACCAAGTAGACCACACCTTCGAGTAGTCTAATTCTATTACCGAGTAGACCAAGTAGACCAATCCTATTACCGAATAGACCAAGTAGACCACATCAATTTCCGAGTAGACCAAGTAGACCGCACCTTCACCGAGTAGACCAAGTATACCACACCAAATTCCGAGTAGACCAAGTATACCACACCAAATTCCGAGTAGAACAAGTAGACCGCACCTTCACAGAGAAGACCAAGTAGACCGCACCTTCACCGAGTAGACCAAGTAGACCGTACCTTCACCGAGTAGACCAAGTAGACCGTACCTTCACCGAGTAGACCAAGTAGACCACACCAATTTCCGAGTAGACTACATCAATTTCCGAGTAGACCAAGTAGACCGCACATTCTAGTAGACCAAACCTATTACCGAATAGACCAAGTAGACCGCACCTTCGAGTAGACCATACCTATTACCGAGTAGACCAAGTAGACCGCACATTCGAGTAGACCAAACCTATTACCGAGTAGACCAAGTAGACCGCACATTCGAGTAGACCATACTTATTACCGAGTAGACCAAGTAGACCGCACATTCGAGTAGACCAAACCTATTACCGAATAGACCAAGTAGACCGCACCTTCGAGTAGACCAAACCTATTACCGAATAGACCAAGTAGACCGCTCCTTCGAGTAGACCATACCTATTACCGAGTAGACCAAGTAGACCGCACCTTCGAGTAGACCAAACCTATTACCGAGTAGACCAAGTAGACCGCACCTTCGAGTAGACCAAACCTATTACCGAATAGACCAAGTAGACCGCACATTCGAGTAGACTAAAATAGGATAGTTTTTATCCCGGAAATCCCACGGGAACGGGAACTATGCGGGTTTTCCTTTGCAAACGCGGGCGAAGCCGCGGGCGGAAATCTAGTGTACTAGTCATAAGTTAACAAATTTGTATGGAGTCGAGAAATTTTGATTTAAGTTATTTCACTGCGAATTTTCCTCATAACTTTATTTAATTTTATTAAGAGCTAGTCTGTACATATTTGAGCTGCTCTTATACTGATTATTAGGGCCTATAATATTACATTATGTGGCTTCTATGAGCGTTTATATTCCGTTCAAATTTTAACCTACTAAAATGATTATCTAAGTTGTAAACGACTCGGTTAAATATTATGTACACATAGTCGGATAAACTAAATAGTTTATTAAAAATGTACTTAAATTCTCTATTTTTATTAAATAATACATACCTACCCACAGAACAAGTTAACTTGTAGGAAGAAGGGATGCTCTTGACTGCATACAGAGAATAAAAAAAAGACGTGTGGCACTCGGGGACTGCCGCGGTAAAGCCACACCTCCGAGCCCGTCGGAGTGGGGAGCGTGAGGTTTTTTCGTTACGGAATTTCTCGATTCGGTCCCCGCGCTCAAGGCCCGCGATAGAAGCTATGCAATAGCTTAATAATTCAGAATATTCGTGAAGTAATAAGAAATGTATTATGATCCCGTAAACGTTAACCTCCTTTTTGGATAATTGTACTACAGATAATATAATACCATACTGTACCTACAATTAGTAAAGGCAGTCGGTAAACACACCTCAATTAAAATTATAAATGTTTACGCTACTTTCATTATATTTAACAAAGAGTTACCTAGTTAATTATTTATATATTTATCAAAGGCAACCCTCGTTTTTCACGCCGACATTAAAATAAGCGCGTATTTATAAAACGCCTGAAGTCATTGTTCTAAGATAAAAGAAAAAATGAAAAGATTCCTTTCAAAGATTTTTTAAGAAACGACGAAAACAATACGTTCCCTTTTTAATCCTTTAATTAAACATTCATTCACTCCATTACAAGTTGCGTAATTAATTTTTTTAAATAATAATTACATTATATTTTTATCTTCATACAATCTCCAGATGGTATTACTCTTCTAAATCATTTTATTTCTACTAATTATACACATTTTTTTCTATGTGAACAGTTTTAAATTTAGCTAAAATTATTTTCTATGTTTTGTATAGGTAGAATATAAATGTAATATATTTAATTTTCACCTTTGTTTAACTTGTTTAAATTTTAGCGTTCCATTTGGCTTACATAATTTCTCATATTATGTAAGTTAAAACTAGTTCATTATAATATTAAGTTATCAAATTCTTCAAACAACATTAAACTACGGAACCCAATGAAATAATAAATTCGTTCGTTCCTCTACCTGATTGTTCCGATTCACAAAACTTTTCTTGTAAACTCGAAAATAACACAAGTTGTGCGTCAAGGCTACTTTAATTTTTACCAAACAAAACTCGTTCAACCGAAACGGTTCTTCTGAGTTAATATTAATTACAGGCAATGATAATGTTTCTGAATTATTAGTCCTTTTTTTGGTATAACTAGCTTTTCGCCCGCAGCTTCGCCCGCGTAGTCAAGGATTTTCGATAAAAACTATCATGTGCGTGTTAATCCAAGTTACGCTTTATATTTTTGCCAAATTTCATAAAAATTCAAGCATAAAGCTACAGCAGTTTTTGCGTGAAAAGTAACAAACAAACATGTAAACATTCGCATTGGGTGACTTTGAAAAACAATATGTTTCGTTTGGTCCAAGAATTCATGAAATTCAGTTTAATCTTATTTTTCACATTTCTTGGACTATTTTAAGAAGTTCAAGCTTTCGCAAGTGTCCGCTAAATATTTTAGTTACCTGTTTAAATTTTGAATCCCACACTTAAATACGATATCTTAAATACTTGCTGCAATTCCAAAATTGGCAGAGGGTGAAACAAATAATGTTATACTCTATATTGCAACTCGCAAGCTGGTATACCAGGTTTATTCTCTCAACACAGATAATTAAAATAAAAAGATCCTGAATATTCCCTTAGATACTAATTCTAATATAATATAACCTGAAAATGGTTCACGTTTATACGTAACATTAAAAGACACAAAAATATATCCAAGTTTTGTAGCTTGAAATAAACCAAGGTTTATTTCGCATTCCATAAAAATGTTCAAAGATACCTCATTTATAAGAACGAACTTTTGCAAATGTTTTTCAAGTCTCGTAAATAACAACTAAAAGAAGTTCCATATTAATTGCTGTACAGAATTAATGGAAGTTTTTTCGCCATTATTGCTATCTCTTTCTGTGAAGGACGGATAGTATAAAATTTCTGAAATAAGAATGCTAAAATATGTTTTTCGTGTAATATTCTTTTGAAAGTAAATTGATACCTGACATTGATACACTAATTGCTTATTATAAAATGGCAGATTTATATTAATTGAACCCGCAGGCAAAATGAACTTTTTGGCATCTCTGAATCTTGCCAAAGAAGTTTCACCTGTGACACGTGTGCTCGGCACACACGCTCTTTTTTTATAAAAAGTCTTTTTTGTTCGTATCACTCAGTGCTACGGCGTCAAAAGATGGTAGGTATGTAGGGTAGAACACGCGAGCGATATTCATGACCAAATGAAGAAATGTTTCAACCGACATCGATTTTATATCCTACAATCGCGTGCTATCTTGTCATAGTGCGAAGTTGAATAAGTACATACGGTGTGGATGTTATCATTCGTAGTAAAAATAACTAGATACAATTTTATATAAACTGATAAGGCATTAATTGTACTACTAGCAGTGCCCTTGAGACTCGCTGAAAAACCCGTTGAGCTTTTTTTTAGATATTTCTGTAATAAAAAGTAGCCAACTGTAAAGTTTCATCAGTGCAGCAATTTTGACGTTATTGACTTACATATTATACACATATATCGATCTATCCAAACATTCAAACTTTCACATTTATAAAACACTATAATCGTGAAAAAATATCGTTTTCTGAAGTTGTAAAGTTCAAAAATATAAGGAAACATTCCTTTTTAATAAAGCATACAATAGAGACGCTCTTTCACACCTCTTTCAGCTACAGATTTACATTATCACTACAGAACCGGTGAATGACCACCGGCAACAACAGAAACCAGCGAAGCGTATCTGAAACTACATTTATAAAGTGATAATACATTAAGTTATTCCCTCAGAGTTGATTTCAAAAGGACGAAGCTAAAAGGTCGGGTCGAATCCCATATCAGTTAAATGCCTGACCCGGCTATGATTTATTATGCAAGAGTCAAACCTTGATTACTTGCACAATTTTCAGAGACAAATATGAAAGTGAATTTCTGTGATAGTGACTTGAGAAAAGCTTTGAAACAACCCTTATGTTTAGTTCTAAGGTTTCCTGGAGACCCTTGAAGCACTCAGACAGGCTGTATATAAATAACTAGCTTTTGCACCGGACTATTCTTATACGTAGGTAAACTAGCTTTAAGGGCTTCCCAGTTCTCTCGTGTGAACTTTGCGCGTTCTAAAGCTTCTTATTATACAATTTTACAGCGGTAAATTGCAGCTTGTATTTCAGTTCGAATTCATAATGTTTGAATGAATACTAAAAGTAACCTGTGAGCAAATCTATACTTTATAAGTTTATAGTATATCCTTTTAAAAGTCTATTACAAAAATGTTCTAAATTTCATTCATACCCGATCACCCTATTTCATCATTCATCTTTAAAAACATTTGCTTTTATCATATTAATAGGATATCATGGATATATTGAAGGCATTTTTTGATAGAAAAGGTCTCGTAACTGAAAAATCCATCTTTGAATTCCACACTAATTGAACATAATATAAAATAACAAAAACAACCCAACGAACTAAGAATTCTCTACGCCAAAGCATAGCTCACATCTTTAAGCCACTCAAGTTTTGAACTCAACTTCCATTTAAATGTTAGAAAGAACTGAAAACTAAAAGGAGAAATGCTTTTGCTCACACTTCGACTTCACTCATGAGAGACTTGTAATGTCTTGAATGTAGAAATATATTTCGGATAGACGTGTTAGATGAATTTAATTCAACTTTATATTTCATGAAAAGTTAGTAGATCTTTTAACCCATAATGTAATCCATACTAATATTATAAATGCGAAAGTAACTCCGTCTGTCTGTCTGTTACTCAATCGCGCCTAAACTACTGAAGCAATTTGCATGAAAGGAGAATGGCGAAACTGGGCCTAACTGTTACAGAAATCATAATATATTTAAAATTCATTATGTTATTTTTAGTAATTCTTGGTAAAATATTTACTTCTGATTCTATGGGAAAACAAATCTTTGAAAAAAAAGATAATGTGTTCACTACCGGCATTGTTATTTAGGTTTCTATGACTACCGGTCTTATCAAGCAGAGATTGTCAGTGTTGTCGGGAGTAAAAAAGTCGAATATATCGATTAATACGAATGAATGTCTATATTTTATTTTTAATTTTATTGAATTCAAATGCTTTATAAATCAGAAGCAAAACTTAACTTATTTTTAACACATATCTTAATTTATTTAGATCATTCTATAAAATAAAAACATGTTTTACTTAATCAATAATAATTATAACATTTTTATTTAGGTAGCTGGCCATTAATAAAATGTCAAATTATTAATCTTAATTGTGTCAGTTATGAGTGATTTGTTTATGTTTGTTGTTTGACATTTGAGTGAAGTTTTAGGCCCTTCTCCCATTACGATACGCATAGGCGATTCAAGTATCCTGCAGTCTCGGAGACTAGTCGCCGCGGAGTATCTCACATACATTTTTATGTAGGCTCGCACACTACGCTACTGGTATCCTACACGTCCGCGACTAGTATAGCACTACTCACCGTGTCGGTCGCTTTTGCATCGCGTCTCGACTCTCGCGCGTATCTCTTCGTTAGAAAGATAAAAATATCTAATCATCATGTTGTAAGTAGTTCTCGTTCGGCTACAAAAACTCTACAATTTATGTTTCTTTCAATACATGGATGAATCCAGTACTTCTTACTCTTACGTTGGCGTCTTCTATTTCTATAAAAAAGAAAAACTGCAAGAGCTTCTTCGTCACTGGAATTGCTGATTGCTCGACATAAC
Organism: Colias croceus; assembly: GCF_905220415.1. Taxonomy (NCBI): domain Eukaryota; kingdom Metazoa; phylum Arthropoda; class Insecta; order Lepidoptera; family Pieridae; genus Colias; species Colias croceus. Next base: position 2,633,741 of record NC_059539.1, on the reverse strand, counting down.
GACGTAACTGTTGTTGCAATAAATAAATGAATTATTATTATTATAACGTCGGTCCACAAAAACGAGGCACAATAATGATGAATTTAGTCATTTTTCAGTCGCATAATATACGAGCATCGGGTAGCCAGCAAATATCTAAGTAGTATTCTACGTGAGTATCGTATTCTAGAAGTATCGTACCTAATGGCAGAAGGGCCTTAGTAACGTTATATTCAAAATTGATCTTAATCAATATCCCAATATCTCTGCTATCCCATAGAAAAGATCTATAATTATTATATTCATAGAGTCTGTATTTTTTTATCTATTTAATCACCCATAAATCATCAGTGTAACGATCAGGCCCAGAGTCCTATAGGAGTTTGCCATTCTCCAAATGGTAGGGAGATATTTTGATACCCGAGAAAGGACATAGGCTACTTTTTATTGCGAAATATGTACCACGGGCGAAGCCGGGGCGGACCGCTAGTTTAATATAATAATGTTTCACGTATATATTCGAGAAAATAAACTTTATAAATTCATCTACCAAAATTATTGATCTCTGCAGTCTTGAATAGGATTTACAGTATCAGTAAGTACTGAATACCCAACATTTTATTTTTAAATAAAAAAACCATAACCAAAATTTATGGAGACAAATTATGTATCTTTGTGACGAAACAGTTATAACCAAAAAAAATTCCTATACTTCAAGAAATATCTACTTATTAGACTTTCTTCTTTGTAATCTCCGATACAAAGTTGGAAGCTACTTTTTATCCCTACGACGTATTCCTTGGAAGTTGTACTTGAGGATTATAACTGTTGTCAACGGGTATGGCTTTCAGGCTTGATTAAAACTTTGTTCTTGACTAGCTGTAGCCGATGTTTTTGCGGGATTCGAGACGTGGTTCCCGCGTATTTTGTAACATGATTATTTGATGAATCGACTCTATTGGTTGCAGAGTGATGTTAAAATTTTAAGAACTCTAAGTATATTCAATAAATTATTCCCAAAATGAGTGCGGTTAATAGAAACCCATTAATTATATTTGATTTTTGGTTTTAATGTAGATTCGAAATAAGTAATTATTTTTACTCTGAAATGCCAATTACCCAACAATTTAATAAGTAAATTCTTATAACTTTTTGACTCTACACTATGAAATGTTGTGAAATGTTCTACTTCCACTTCTTCTACTTATTAGAAGAGAAAAATAAAATAGAATAAAATCTCTATATTAAATTCCTTATATTTTAACAATTTTATCAAATCGAATCATGCCCAGTAATGTTATTACTTCCCCAATAAAGGCTGAAGCTTTAATAATAAATCAAATAAGGTTACGTATCCATCAGATAGGATATCAATGGGATTTCAGCATCCCGTATTAATTAGCTGATGCAAGATACGGACCTTCGCTTTCTTCTATTGAACCACGAAATGTTTAAGATCAAGGGTAATACCCTTCGATCTTATAACCTAATATATTATGTTAGCTGAGCCCTGCGATTGCGCGGAAAATATCATTAGGAAAAACTTTTATCGCGTTTTTCTCCTTTTAGGGGTTGATTTGCAAAAAAGTAATACATTTTTAATACTAATTAAACGTTATAAATTGCATCCAAATCGGTGTTTCGGTTAAGAAAAAGTCATGAAAACGAAAAAGACAGACAGACGGACAGACTTTTGTGGTTGTATGTTTGTTCAAATTCTTGCAAATTATTATGGTTGATACTTATGATTAGAATTACGCAGCAATATATTAAACTTGAGAGTCAAAACACTTTGTTTTATTTTTTAACCTTTTTATCGATTATCATCGGACCTTATATTTTTTTGACAAGCGGATAACTAAAACGACATATTTAATACAATCATATACGTCTATAAAATTTACAAAAATAATTACTATAACACTTTTATTACTGCCAAAACAACATTGTACTTACAAACCGCACAACAAAAATGTTTTATTCAATTCTGAGGTCTCTCACACTACTATTCTTAATTGGGGACAAAACAGTGACATCTGATGGCCCTCATGTCCCCGGTTCGTTAGAAGGAATGAATGTTGGTCCCACTATAGCACGCTTCACGAAAACATAATAAAAGAGTGTTAGTTTTATTTTGGCGAACAGAATTAACGAAGTTTATTATCATTCATTTCGTAATAAAAAACTGTTTTTAATACAATTTGTATGGTCATTTTTTATAATAGACGAAAATGTTTGTTATAGTGTAGTGTCATCTACACTAATATTATAAAGCTGAAGAGTTTGTTTGTTTGTTTGTTTGAACGCGCTAATCTCAGGAACTGGTCCGATTTGCAAAATTCTTTCGGTGTTAGATAGCCCTTCGGGGAAGGCTATTCTTATACATCATCACGCTAAGACCAACAAGAGCGAAGCCACACGGGTGAAACCGCGGAGCGCAGCTAGTATATCATATTATAACAGTACCTAAAGCTTTTGAATTATTAACCTGATTACATACTTTACACCATAAATTATATAAAAAGAACAGTATAAAAATCGCAAATCCCTCTATTTAAATTTCCCAGGATTAAAAGGCACGTTAATTACCCGCGAACGGCATTTCAAAACATGTAGCTTTAAATAAAAGCTCTTGTGCTAAAAATGTTTAAATCACCTTTCATATTGTCTAAATATAAAGGATTTGTACGGTGTGGGAATAAAAATTCGAGTAAAATAGCTGTACAGAATTTTTCTAGTGTTTGTTGAAAACAAAACATAGGTTGATTTTTGTGAGAAGTCTTTTTTTTCGTGACGTTTTAAATATTAATGTTAGCAATTACTGGTTATTATAGAAATCCATACTAATATTATAAATGCGAAAGTAACTCTGTCTGTCTGTCTGTTACTCAATCACGCCTAAACTACTGAACCAATTTGCATGAAATTTGGTATGGAGATATTTTGATACCCGAGAAAGGACATGGCTACCTTTTATTGCGAAATATGTACCACGGGCGAAGCCGGGGTGGATGTCTAGTTATTAATAAATTAAGCTATTATTATTATATTTTTGTTACTATACGTGTGTTAGATATTAGTATAGCAGTTAATTAATAAGTGTTAAAAGTTTGATAATGTTCTCTTTTGTTCTTCAACTGCCATCTGAAATAGGGAACCTCTGAAAATCAGGGCTGCATCTCATTTATAGATGCAGCATATGCTGAGAGGTCTCCCTTTCTGTACCACGCTGTTATATTTTAGTTTAAGTCCTTGTTTTTGTTTTTTTTTTTTGTTTTTTATAGTGGTATATGAAAACGTTTTTCTTTCTTTCTTTCTTCAAGTTAGAAAGATATTCCTAGTTCAAGACCAATAAAGATTACATTGCCTTGATTTTCTCGGAAAGCTTAGACACATAGCTCGTAAAATCAATGAGTAAAACATGAAATGCATCTGCCCCTTACCCCATTAGGGGCAGGGGTTTGTGGAAAATCCAGTTTTAAACCAATTTACGTCACACGCTCGACCAATCATCGGATGATGCAAATAACAAAGAATAACATTCCTAGATCGGTAGAATTTTTCGTGGTTTTATATTCGTTCATCTTCAAAGTGACAACTGACAAGTTTCTGTGTAGTATCTTTTTTCATACACATTTTTTTATCACTTATCGCATATTAAAAGTATTAAACAAATTTCAAATTTTCGCTAAATACTGGTATTCCTGGAAAAATAAAAAGCTCCTATGTAATACAACTCGAAGTTGCGGGCTGCGTATGTTATTTAATAATCCTTATCAATATATTATAAAACATTGTCGTCATAAGAGTACATGTAATTAACCAAATGACCGAGTTTAATGACTTGTTTGTTTTTGCTTTTGTTCTGCAAATAGCTCGTTAACTTTATTACCTTTACCGAATATAACAAAAAGTAATATATATTTATACTCAGGGCCGGCGTTAAGGGGGGGGGGCTAGAGGGGGCAATGGTCCAGGGCGACAAATTATGGGGGGCGCCAAGATCTGAAGTTGGTTAACCTAACACTTGATATTACATCCCTCAAGTGGGCGCCACAATATTTTCGCCCGGGGTGTCATTGGCCCTTACGCCTGCACTGTTTATACTTATACCCTTACCTAATAATATAGCAAAACGTTTTTACCAGCTTCAATAAATAATATGTATAAGCTCAATTAAGAAGCTTCAAATAAATAAACTCTATCCTCTCAGTTATCAAACTGTAACCCTCAACCGGTGTTTGTGCGGTCACCATCAAATCAAATTTTAATAGTCAACTGCTTACGTGAATAGATTTTGCATAGAAAGTTAACTAGATGAGCTAAGGATTTCGCAAAGTAAACGAACAATGATCATTTGTCTTAACTTATAATTTTATTAAGTTTCATAGTAAAATTAACAGAAATAAACAGACAATTTCAACTGAAACTCTGATATTTTATTACTTAGGTACATATGGCAAAAATTTTAAGTTCTTGTGTTCTTTAGTCAAATTAATTTATTATGTGTTCTACCCAGTAGAAAGTATTTATTTTAAAGTATTTCATCGAAAAGTTTAACCGATTTATGCTCAGAACAGATCAGCATCAGAACAAAAAGTAATGAATCAAAAAGTCTACCGCGCTATCCAGTAGATTTAGGATCAATGTTCTTTGAACTGTTGTCCACGACTATACCTTCATTACGCTGACAGTTTGCGAATTCCTCGTCCATTGGCCACATGCATATTAATGATTCGTGATGGACATTACGGGAATGGAGTAAAGTTTTTGGAGATATAATTGGCGGAAATTCTGTTTCTCTTTTTTCTTGTTACAATTTCGTTAAATCTTTACTGCTGTAACTATTATCTAATAAGTTTCAGAAAGAAATTAGCAGCATCACTAACTTCTGAAGACTCTTTGGATACCTTGGAATCCCAATTGGATTTTCTGTGCGTACTTTCAACACATTACATTAGAGTAGCATTTTCTTTACTTTTCGGTTGTAACTAAATATATTTTTTGATTTAAAATAATGACAGTCATATATTTAAATTGTTATAAATATCTTTGAATGTTATATTCGTATTCTTCTCCTTAAACTTTATAATTACTACATAATCCTTCCTTCTTATATTATAAATGCGAAAGATTGTGAGGATGGATGTATGTGTGTGTTTAGTTGGGTAATGGGTATGTTTGTTACTCTTTCACGCAAATACCTACTACTGAACCGATTACAATGAAATTAAGCACACATATAGAGTTACCCTCTAACTTGGATTAACACATAGGATAGGTTTTATCCCGAAAACCCCACGGGAACGGCAACTATGCGGGATTTTCTTTGAAAACGCGGGCGAAGCCGCGGGTGTAGCTAAGTAAGCTAGTATATTATAATCCTTTAATAATCCCTTGCCACATACTAATCCCTTACAGCACGTTTTAATACTCATGATCGATAATTTCAATCTACCGTCCAAATGAATTTCCATCCAAATACCGTTCAGAATTGGGGTACGAATTACCTCGTACGTGATAACGTGATAACGTGATAACGTGACAACGTGACACCGTGACAGCGTGACGACGTGACGACATAAAGGGATATCGTCCTTCACGTACGATATTGATGCGTGAATATATTTTATGAATTTGTTTGTTTATCCAATGATTTATCACAAACCCCTGGAACGGACAATTACAGTACAAAGCGTGAAAACGTTTTAAGAATTATTTTCTTTTTTTGCCGATGGATGGATCGTTATTCTGATAGCCGATCATCATAAAATTTTATTGTTATTGGTATTGGTAGGATTCGATACGATGCAAAAATTGATGAATCTGTAAGGTGAATGTATGGTCTAGTTATAAAATATTAACTGACAAAAACAATATGAATCATCAAATAATACAAGTAGGTACCTATAGGAAATATAATTAACATACATCGAAGAACTTCTTGTCAAGGCGATATCGGCTTATTTTGTTACAAGGTAAGAAGTCACGATTATTACCTATAGGCCTGCATTTTGTAGCAATTCCTCCTTAATCGAGTTGGCGACTAGTTTTAGAGATCATTTTTCCATTTTTACTACCTATCTAAAGATATCGAACCTAGTACCTCTCATTAATAATCCTCACACAATATCTACTACATCTCTATGCAATTTGTTCATCAATAGGCCCAGCGATTAGTTGCTCAAAATCATTAAAATTCCAATATGTTCACAAAAGAATGCGTTATAAACACGCCAACTATTTACTCCTTCCGTTTATTAATAAACCACTTCTCCACATCCAACGATCTTGAAGCAAAACAATTTCAGCTTCAAATTAGTTTCCGAGAACTAATAGAGCCTTAATTAAACAGAATTGATTGAATTAGAACACGTGGTTCACATGTGTGTGGATAACAGTCGAACTTTCTGGAATCGTTGCGCCGAATTTACTTACCTACAGTTTTAATGTTGGCTGCTAGTTGAGAGCTATTGCAAATTTACCTAATGCTAATAATATACTGCAATTATCTGGGCTCTAGTTATAAGTATAACTCTACATTTCAACTATCAGCTAGAGCCCAGATAATTGCAGAAACTCGATTGGTTTTATAAAATGTACCCACTTGGGTACATTTTATAAAACCAATTTAATAAGAATTCTTAATTTGCTTTCATAATATTATCTTATTACGTCTAACATAAAGGAACAGTTGATAATTACCTAGGTTTTTCCGGTCGTATAATAAAATTTTCTCAATCACAATATTTTTTCTATAGCAACCTGTCTTCTTTCTTTTAAGATAAGTTATTATAAAATCAACAATAAATTTAACATTTTACTATATTATTGAACAAAAATATAATATGTTACACAAGGATGAATATTAACAATCTAGGTAATAAATATCAATTAAATAATCTAAAATAACTGGTGAAAAAACTTTCAGTATTGTTCAGTAGTTTCGGAAAGTATCCATTACAAACAAATAAATCTTTTCTCCTTTATAATAAATATACTTTCACTACCAAAATAAGAAACATTAAAATATTGTATTACAAATACGTTTTGCATTACAAACTCTCAACTTAATAATTGGTCTTAAAAAGTTACTAATAACGAAGGGCATAAAATACGCTAATGAAGAATTTAGAAAATTTTCGGCTTCCAAACAATTTATTGGAGAAAAGTTTTAATAAATATTAATTATCTTAATGAATTCGTCTTACCGTTTTTCGGTATTTTTATTAATCCCTCGAAATTCGTTATTAAATCATAAAAATTGTATCGGTCCGATTCCTGATAAAAATGGAATTGGATCTGATTGAATGGAAAAATATTTTAATTTTACTTTTATCATATTATTTTTATACCTTTATTCAGTAGATATATTTTAATGTGTTCCATATTATTTTATTGAATTAATATAAAAAATCAGCCTTAATTGAAATATAATTTAGAAATTAAAGACTTTTTAACGGGGGACTCCCCGTGACCACGCTCGCTGTAAAGTGTTCGAAACGTCGGGAAAATAATATAATGAATAAATCGCGTTTAAAATCCGTTAAAAAGTCTATAATTTCTAAATGTATAATACTCGCGTAAAATCAAACCCTAGAAAATACTATGAAATATAATTGATCAATCAAATGTTTTTTGTCGCGTAATCTTCTTCTCATTAAAGTATTAACATGAAATGTAACAATCATCTTCAATATTATTATTCTATTTTGCTTTATATCAAAGGTTAAATTTAAATAATTATATATATTATAAATGTTTAATTTCATTTTGTGGCTGCTCTTCAAAATTACGAGTTGATCCGTTTAATTATTTGATGGAGGGTTCAAATTTTCTCTAACTCGCACATGTGTTGTTTAGCTTCAGCGTTTTGGTAGGTATATTAAATTTAAACAAAATAACACTAACATTTCATGTGCGAAAACATAATATAGTAAAAATATAAACAATACCAATTTGGCAATGCCAATGCTAATTATTGCTAATTGCTAACATATAATGTATAAAATTAACCAAAATAAGTGAATTAAAATATAAATAAAAATCGGGAAATTTTTTACAAAATATAGGTTCCACCGAGATTTGAACTCGGATCGCTGGATTCAGAGTCCAGAGTGCTAACCATTACACCATGGAACCGTGTCTCTGGATTTTAAAATAACAAATCTGTTACATCTTCTTTAATCTGTTTAAAAATACACTATTGTTAATTTAATTTAATTGGATTGTCTCTGGGTCGAACTATCAACATATTGTGCTTCCAAATAGCTTTCAAGATATGTATGCGGGTAAATTTATCAGCAATTAGATAATCTATAATATAAATCTTTATATATAAAAATGAATCGCAAAATGTGTTGGTAAGCGCATAACTCGAGAACAACTAAACCGATTTCGTTAATTCTTTTTTTATTACATTTCTTGAAGTACGATGATGGTTCATGAGAAAACGTAAAAATGTACCACGGGCGGACTGCTAGTTAAAAATAAATTCAATCTACCTACATAGTTCATATGCATACAATTCGACATCTCTGTACTCGATACTATTAGAAAGTCTGAAGGTATAACCGTCTATTGCGCTTTCACGGCCAGGCACAGCAGATTTTCTAAGGAAAGAAATGTTAAAATAGACAATCACAGTAAATTTATTGTCCACGGTTTCGCCTACTTACGAAAACCGTGAGACACAGCTAGTGCCCATCGCATTAAAATGAGGGCATTTAGGCAGATAAAAATAGATCAAATCTATAAGTACTTACTAATATTAAAATAATATTATAAAGCTGAAGAATTTGTTTGTTTGAACGCGCTAATCTTAGGAACTGTTGGTCTGATTTGAAAAATTATTTTGGTGTTAGATAGCACATTTATCGAGGAAGGTCAATCACGTTGGGACCAACAAGAGCAATGCGGCCGCGGGTGAAACCGCGGGGCACAGCTAGTACATATATGTATGCTCATAATTTACACACAATACCTACTCGCATTAGTAAACATAACTTGAAACGCTCTTTTGTCAAAAATGTTTACGTGAGACTCATATATTCATATTTGCGGGTTGTGACAAATTCGGTATTGAATTATGAATGAGCGAGTCAAAGGATTGGGTGAAAGCAAGAAAATTCAATCTAAGTATATATAACCCAGACTGGGCCTTTATTTAAACCTGTTATGATATTCTTATAACTTGTAAAAAATAATCGATTTTCCTGAATGATAAATATTAAAGAAATGTTGTGATAGTGTATGATATTTTTTTTTTGATAATTATTGTTTTATTTTCTAGAAAAGATAAAAAAAACATTATTCTCTATTAATAGAGCAAAGTATGTGTGAGTAAAGTATGTGTTAAAAAAATAAACAACAATTGGGATGGCTGAAATGAAAACTTTTGACTAACTAAGTAGTTATTAACATTTTCCATTTCAATCTCATTACTTATATTGGTGGGAATAATTTTCTCCACAGAACAGTAAGTTTTCCACAATTTTCTCATATTAAAGTAGATTATTTTACAATATATTAATACCAGACTGACACTACACGTCATGTTATTGAACACACACATTAACATGTCAGTGACGTCAAGGTCAACACACTTAACCCCTTATAATTAATCTCTATGAAACGTGGCTGAAGGACTTTCAGAAGGAATTATCTTCTTATACCTAATAAATTTAGCTTAAATACAAGTTGTGAATGATAGTTTTTCTTGTAATAAAATGCTGGGTATTAAAATATTGGTTGTATTATATTTTAAGACACTGAATTTCTAGCAACTATAGCATCTACTTCATTGTAACAGCTACAACTATAGTAGCGCTTCTTCTGAGTTGACGTGGAATAAAAAAACGTTCCTAATGATAAGGTACTTATGAAAGAAATTTTAAAATCAGTCGAGTTGTTTATGACCCCGGGTGGCATATATAAACTAATAAGAAAATATATAATAAATATACTAAAAATTAACGATTTTTCTACTACAGCCAACAGTATAGTCTTTCCAAAGTAATAATACATTATTTTAATATAAAACGGCTTTGCCCGCTGAAATCAGCATCTGCCCCAATACGATTGTATACCCTTAATAGTTTTAGAAGTAAATTCACTTAATACAATTGCAACTGAATTGCAGATGCACTGCAAGTCAAACACTCAACTTGAATTGGCCTGAAACGTTTCTACTACTACTGAAACGTTTCTACAACTAGCGTTTCTTGTTTAGTCGGATTTAATTTTGAGTAACTAAAGTTGTGATCTGTGTTTGTACTTGAAGATATATGGTTTTTGGTTGTATATAAGATCGAGAAATCGAGCTGAGAGTGACGATATAATAGTTTTCAGGAAGCTCAAGTCAATTTCACCCACTTTCCAGTTTTTTTTTTATAAGAGAAGGCAACAGAGCAGACGGTTCACTTGATAGATAGTGTAGTGATTTAATTGTAATTGTTCTATATTCTAGGTATACTTAATACTTATCAAACATCAGAAATCAGAATTAAGTATATAGAGATAGAGTAGATACAAACAAACAAACAAACAAACAAAAATACTTTATTGTGCACCACAGAGAAAATTACAAGTAAAGACACAATACATTAGTAGTAAAAGAGCACAACAGGTTGTCTTATCGCTCAAACAGCGATCTCTTCCAGACAACCTGGTGGACAAGGAGACGCAGTGCAAAAGTAATAAAGATACAGGAATAATAAAGATAGTAGTGTGTAAGTCAAAGATAAATTAAAACTATCCGCATGCTCCACTTATAAAGTATGTGTGTGAGTTCATAAATTCCTTTGAAGAACCAATATTTAATAGTACCAGTGATTACTTTTCGAAAATTCTTTCAACAGTATATGGCTATATGATAGAGGCTCTATTGTTTATTAGTTTTATTTTGGGTCTGCGTGGGCTGCCTTGAGCGAGCATGTAGTTATGAATAATTTTATCTCGTGTCGTAAAACTAGAAAAATCAGAACCTATTTTTAAACTTCCTTTACAGAAAGATTTAACCAGTTTTCAGGTTATCTTGACAAAAAAATAATATTAGGTACTATATAAATATTTAGTTTGCCAAGTGAAATATATTTTTTTAGGTCGGTCAAGTATTTTTTTTCAATAGGTATTGTAGTTATTACCTACCTCAAAAATAGTAACTAGTTTGACCTTTGAGTTATAATTTCAATTTTAACCACATATCTTCAATACGCATATCTATAGTCGAGCCAATTTAATAGGCAACATTTGACGTCTATCAATTTTATCTTCGAAGAGAGGTAACCTGCTTAAAAACATCGATTAAAGTGTTTTAATCGATACGGATTTGAAACATTTGTCAATCGAATTTATTAATTTATGATGATTTTTATTCACAAGTAATCAATGCATTCGATTCTAGATGTCAGATTTCGATTTTTAGAGTAACGTCTCTAGTATTTAAAAAGAAAAAAGGTTTATTGACACAAAATTGTAGCGACGTCAGTTCTTCAATTCAGAAATTGTTTATTATGTTTAGGATGGTTTATCAGTAAAATGAAATCTTAAAATAACTTCTATCGGTCATTATTATTATAAATATGTAATCGTAATTGAAAAAAGTTAAGCAAATGTGCAGTTCTAACAAAACGAAATATCATGTTATTCTATGTCGTCGTTACTAGGTTATGTTGTTGAATTTTGTTGAACTGTCAAATGTTGCCTATTAAAATGGCTCTACTATAAGGCTAAGCTCGCACCACGACTTTATGCAGCGTGATTATTTTATCGCAGAAATACAACGTATGAGTTACTATGACAATGCGCGCACATGCGATTAAATAATCGCAGCGATTTTAAAATTGTGATTTGTCACATTTTGCTGCGACTGCTCGCGACGCGATTGTCGCGAAAATGAAATGCAGAATGAAATTGTATGGTACCGCGCGCACTGCGATAATAAAATCGCACACTCGGGCCCGGCCGGCACTTCACTTGTGTTTCGTCTGTCCAACAGTAAACATCGTAGTGGTATAGGTAGGTACTGTTTGGTAAACATAAATTCAGTAATCTGTCAAAGGTTTGAATTTATTTATTTATTTAACACTTTATTGTACAAGAAACAAAATATACATAAAGGTTACAATAATAAAAAAATAAAAAAGCACAAAGGGCGGCATTTTGGCGGAATTTTCATTGTATAATAGCTAAAGAATTTTTTGGGATACATCCGAAGTTCATTGTATTTCTGACTAGCTTTCCACCCGCGGCATCGCCCGCGCAGTCAAAGAAAAACCCGCATAGTTCCCGTTCCCGTGGGATTTCCGGGATAAAACCGATCCTATGTCCTTTCTCGGGTATCAAAATATCTCTATACCAAATTTACAGACAGACAGAGTTACTTTCGCATTTATAATATTAGTATGGATAAAAGAAACCTTTGACAATTCTATCTGCTGTAAAAGAATAAGTCCAATATAGACGAATTTTCTTTTTTTTTTCTTCTTATCCTCCGAAGTAGTAAATAAAGACAAGCAACTTGTACGAAATCCATGATGAAAGTGAGTAAGGATCACTATTAAATTATCGCTGTGCGCGCACCGTACTCTCTGCGATTTTCTACAGCGCGATTTTGAAATCGTGTCGCAAAAATTAAAATCGTGGTGCGCGCTTAGCCTAAGTCACACATCTCCAGGACTGAAAATAAGCGAATCATTTTCTCATTAAGTTCCTAACGTAGGTAATTAATAATTAAGCCACAATTCTAACGCGAATGCTTGTAAAAGTTAAATTACGTATTTCTGTGAAAATCTCACGGCACATGGACTAAAATGGGGTAATTAATTTACACCCTTAGTCATATTTGTGTACGTAATTAGCGAATGTAAACTGTAACAGAGTAATGTAAATACACTCATTTCTCTTTACAATTGAGATGTACAATGTGTTTATAAACATTTATTATATGTTCCTTGGTAAATAATAATTTTGTCGAATCTTATCTATTTGCTGCGTAAACTTTCAAGAAGTAATAGTTATAAGAAACTTTTTATTTCACTAAATTCCGATAATATTTGAAGACGAAGTTGAAATTGTCAGGTGTTTTTTTTTTTTTTTTTTTTGTAGAGCTGCCGAATTACTACAAGTATGGTATGAAGTAGATATTACGAATCACGCATAATCATAATTAATTATTATACTATGGTGGGTCACTTTTTAAAGAATCTACCATAGGAGTAAATTCAAGTATGCACTACGAAGTTTGCTACGAAATGTGCTACGGCTACGGCTCTTAGATAGATGCTACAAACGTTTAATGAACAAATTACAGAATCGCTTTAACAAAATATCGGTAATATTTTTATCTGTTAGAAAAAATGGACTGAAAATAAAAGTATTAAAAAAGTGAATACCTACCTACCTACTTAAAGTTAAACCAAGCAAGTTTCGTTTTCATATTTTAACGAAAACTTGGAAACTTCATATTTATCTTTTTCTTTGCACAGCTTTTTGCGGAAATGCTCATTATTATTCAGGAATTATGGAAGGAACTTAAAACATTTTCGTATTGAGTTTGTCTTACATACTGGATAGATACGTGCATGCTCATGCATATAAAAATTTTAAATTTTAATTAAATCTCTCTTAATTAAATCTCATTTTAAATTAAATCTAAGCATATAAATAGTGTGTTTATGCCAAGCTAAATAAATATATTATATACACACAAGCCAAATATAGGAACGGGAACTGCGGGCGTTTCTATGAAAACGTTGGCGGCGAAGACGCGGTCGGAAATCTAGTAATTATTACATAATTACCCTATATATTGAAATACTAAACCACAGGCTACATTTGCTATCAAAATAATATAGTTTATATCTCTCACTCTATAGTTTATATCTCTAGCACTCAAATCTGAAATGCAGATCTTAAGAATATTCTAAAAGCTATGTAACTTAGGCACTGAGATCCTTGTGATGCAAATCAAGCCGCAGAGCTGCAGGCAAAGACTGGCAGATATATTTACATTATTTCGTTGGTGTTTGTATATTTCGGACTATATTTCAGTACTCTCAAAATATTTAAGCTGTTAAAGTTAGTATACAGGGTTACTTGTAAAACACTAGCAACCTCGCAGGACAAGATAGCTAACATCATAAGTAACAACATTTGTTCTACGACTTGTATTACAAATAATCCTGTATAATATTATATTAGTATATAATATTATACTATATAATATATCATACCTAAATAACATAATATTAACCGACATCAAAAAAGGAGGATTTTCTCAATTCGACGGTAATTTTTTTCTGTATCCACCTTTATGAGACGCTTAGGTACACTTCGATTGGTTATATAAGTAGGTAGGTACCTATCTAATATTTAAGAAAATTATGAGCAATATTGTGACATCACATAATTTAATATAATATCATTGAGATATACCTTATATATATATATATATATATATATATATATATATATATATATATATATAATATATCCAGTACGGCCTCCGGGGAAGGGGCCGTGGGTTATGTCGTATTCCTACCGACAAAACCCCACTGTGTTCCGTCAAGCCGCATCAACAACCCAACGGGGCCACGGGTATGGTAAAATTCGTCCGTGACCAATGTACCTAACTACCTATTACCTAAAGTTAATACATATTGAAAAGAAATCCTCGACAATATCATTTTATAGCCTCAACATTCAACATCAAAAAACCTACGTACCTACATATATTTATCATCCAAATCATCTAACATTTAACTACACATCCCCGAGGTCTATATAAAAGAGAGATTAATAACATAACTCCAACAATGTCCAAGTCCCGTAAATCAAGGACACAAACAAAATTCTGTTAACTTCAGCGTATGTTCCATAATGAAAAGCGAATTTATTTGATTTATACCCCTCAATAACGAATTGGCTTGTTTATGTGATACTATTTCCAAATCTCGTATATTTTCGGGAGTAGTTTGTAATGAATTATGGCTTACCTGTCGAAATGCTTTTAGGTTATACATAATTGTATGTGAAAGAATGAGCTTAAAGTTTTGTAAGCGATTTTTAGTAAAACGAAATGGAAAATGGAAATTTTACAACTGCACGTAAATCTTAAAGTACCTACCTAACTTTGGAGGAGTAGCTTGTAGGTACAGCTACATAGGTATAATGTCTCAATGTAGCAAATTGCATTTTTTTTTTCTAAGTCAATCCGACTAACAAATTTCGCGTGTAAAGTAGATACGAGAAAAGTCTTACGAAAATCCTCAACAAAAATTTAATGTACAGACTTATTTATAGACGTTCCCAAAAGAGCGCGTCGTGTACCTATCTACGTGCTACAGAAGTACGTGATAATTTTAATCTTATTTTAGTCAAAAAACAATTATGCCAAACTTCCAGTAAAACTAGGTCAACAGCGTCATTAAATTCATCACGCTAATATATTATTCATCCAAAGAGTTGTGTAACATTTGACTTGAAAGCGGTTAAAGTTGCCGCAATTATCCTCTTGCAACCCGGCAACCCACCTGCCTAACTTAGTCTAAAACCTGTTAATTAGTCTGTTAGTTTGTTACCACTTCGCACTCTAAACTTAGCTCGGTTAAACATTTCCTCTGAGTGAATTGAATTGGTCAAATCTATTTTATTTGTCTAAATAAAAATACCTACACTTTGCTCATTGAGTCAATTTGGTTCATACCTATATTACTTAGAGCAAAGCTATTGAGCTGATTTCAATAAGTATCTACAATACAAACTACAGATATTGTTTGCTGATACAAACACACACTCCCACACTAAATAATAGTTAGGTACAAAAAAGCGTAAGTAATTTGATGCTGCGTTATATTCTTCTTTTATCATCTTCAAACATGGTTCCAAGCACAAATTTATCAAGTAAGAACGTATAACGCTGATAATAATTTTACTCTCTCACAGAATACTTGATCAAACTTTACACGAAAGTAAATTTAAAGTCTAATATATTATTCACTACGATTTGAAGCACACATGCTCAATTATATTAGAACACTAAACTCAATTATAAAGCTATTAAAGTACTAATAACTCGATAATAATTAGATTCTAGATCAATTTATCTTGTAATTGTGAGACACGGGGTTAATTCTAAACTTTACTCGTTAAAACTTATTATTGTACTTTCAGAGATCTGTTATAAGTTTGCGAACATAGGTAGGTTATATTTCGCGCTGTATTTTTAATGACGATAAAGTTACTTATTTATTTCCTTGGTGTACTTTTGAGTTTTCTGGATATTATGCGGATTTAACAAAATATTTTCTATAAACTACCATCAGACGAAAACACAAATTCAAAATATAAACGTACTAATCTGGAAGAGGTCACTCTTTAGTGATAAGGCTACCCTCTGTGCTAGTCTAGCTATTAGTTTTAGTTTTAAGTAATTTGTATAAGAAAAGCATACAAAAGTGTAATAAATACTTAAGTCAAACATTATGTAGTGTTATTTCTAAATTATTTTATGCATACCAAGTTTTGACATTATTATAAAAATTGTATGTTGCTACAGAAAATGTTTTAATAAAATAGGGCTTTCAAAAAAACAATACTGATAGTTCATACATTTATTAATCAAACAGTTTAAAAGTATTTCTCCAGAGGTTCTCCCAAAATTTGTTCCAGAGTACGTATAGCATTTTTCGTGGCCGTTTCTATCCTTTGGTCACCATCTTCCAACAGTTCTGCGAGGAACGGAACGCTTTCTGCCAGTAGAGGGAGCCAGTTGCTACCAAGCTGTGACGCCATGGCAACAAAACAATCTAATGCTGTTAATCTGGAATACATATAAAAAGCATATAAATAATACGAGGATTTAGAAAATACTAAACTATACAAGATGGATTTCTCTTTGGACTTAAACCGTGATTCGTGAAAAGAGCCGTGGAAAGGATAATTATTGGGATTCTATTTTTCTATATGATTCGAAATAATATTATGGTTTCTACATAAATGCCAGTCGAAGATATTTTCCATTAATTCATATTTATAGGAAAGTTGGTAAAATACTACTTAATATCGCAATTATATTATGATTTATGACTGTAATACGGTAAAAGTTTGAAAATTTTTTTTAACATACTACGAAATAACAATAAAACTTATGTCTTAGGGCTTACATAATGTTTTGTTCAAATAATGTTTTGTTAAAAAAAACTTTAATAGAATTAAAAATGTAATTTACACTCACCTCAACTCCGCATCATTATGCCTAGTCTTCAACAACACCTGATAATTGAGCAGCTTCCACAACGAATCATCTCCTGTAGCGACTGCGAACTGCGATACACACGGGATTATCACCTCTGTTGCTCTCTCTTTAAGACTTGAAATACCACCCAAAGTATTCTCCAATTGATCGACTATTGGCTGCATCAGTGTTTCGAATCTATTCTTGTCTAGGAAGTTTTGACTGTCATACAAGAACACTATGTGTAACGTTTCTATTATGTACTTGATGAGTGTAATACATTTTTCCTCTGAATCGAAGTATAATTGTTCGGATTTACTGTTATTACACGCGTCTAGTAAATCTGCGGCGTTCTTTATAAAATGTCCCGCGAATAGAACGAATAGTCCCTTGAGTTTATCTGCTATAGCACTGCTCACCCTGAAAAAACAATATTATTTGTTAAGTAACATAGAGCATAAATAATCCTTTTACATGTGAAATATTTAACTTAAAAGTTATTTCCGATTAGTACTATTATTACAGCAGTGGTGGCTCAGTGGTGAGACCTCGGACTTCGAATCGATAAGTCCGTGGTTCGAGACCAGGCGAGCGCGCAGGAAATAAATTGATTTTTCAATTTATCTGCGCATGTTGTAACATCACCACTGCTCGAACGGTGAAGGAAAACATCGTGAGGAAACCGACATGTCGAAGAATTAAAAAAAAAAAAAAAAGTTCGACGACATGTGTCATCCGCCAACCCGCACTTGGCCAGCGTGGTGGATTATGGCCTGTACCCTCATAGGAGGCCCGTGTCCCAGCAGTGGGAACGTATATGGGCTGATGATGATGACTATTATTACAACAACTAAGTAGTTATCTAAATTCTTTTACATTGATTTTCTTTTCGGAGTAAAAGTTTGACAATAAAATATACAAACCTATAGAAAGTAATAGCTCGATCCTTGTGTCCCTCAATATTAGTCCGAATGGCCCAGTCATATATTTTGAAATAGAATGGTCTGAAGCTAGTCTCCGAAAGTTTAAGTACTAGAGAAACCAGGGCATTGACGACTTCATCTTCTGCCTTGTCAATTGTATTAGCATCCACATTTTGTTCACCTGCATCACATCTCAACTGCAGCGCACTTATGAAAAATGCCGTCAAATCTTGTTGTAAAGTCGTAAAGTCTGCAGTGGTTATATTCGTAAAGCTATCAGCTAAAACAGACATAACTGGCCCAACAACATCATATTTCTGCTTGCTCAATATCAGTTGATGCGTCTCGTTAGCTACTGGTATTAAAACTCTGGGAGGAATCGAATTAGCCAACTTTTTCTTGATAGTTACCAGCTTCGAAACAATCGCCGATACTTTATTACACTCTTGATCTTGACTTTGCCACTTAGCACACAAAATTGCATATTCGTAAATGATTTTTTGGAGATATGGACTTAAGAACAGAGGCAAACTTTCAACGATTTTAGATATAGCAGTTACTGTGCTTAAAAGTACCAACTCTGGAGTTTCAGCTTCTCTCTGCCGTTTTAGGACTTTGATTAAAGCTGGCATGAATCTTCGGAGTGAGCTTAGAGCGTGAACTTTTAGATTGCCACATAGCTCTGCTAAGCAAAGAACAACAGAAGCCATTACATTTGGAGGTATGCTTGTGTTGCAAGTATAATCTGTAACTACTTCCAAAACTGGTTTAAATGGTTCAGGATTTTGAGTAGCCAGCAACCGAGTGAGCAGTTTCAAAGACAATAATGCTGTTTGCTGATTCAGTTCCAAATCTTGGTTTTCGTTTTCATTTGTATTGTTAGATGTATTTTCAATAGTTTGGACAATACTCAGTAAGGTCGGAAGTAATGAGAATAGCAGTTCTTTATCTACATTATCAAACATTTCCGGGCTACATTGAATTTTGGTGTTTAGAAGTTCCATTGCCTTTCTCTGTACAGTTTGAAGAGTGTGTTTGAGCAATCCTCTTATTACTGATAGGAACATTGGCGCCGATAGTAAATTATTGGCATGATCTAATAAATCGTAACTATGGTGTAACATCACACGCCAATATTTTGCTGTCTTCTCATCTTTAATCTTCGTTATACTTTGAATGAAAGTAAGTACATTTATAATCAGTTCTTTGTAGTGATTCTCCATACTTGAATCAGTGATTTGATGGCATCGTTCCACAAAAACTGGGGAAGCTAAGCAAGTATTAAGGAAAGTAACAATGACGTATTTGAAATGCCTCAATTGAATCGCCGAATGACATTTTATACTGAATATAGCGGAAGGATCAATATATGTGTCCATTGCCTCTTCATCCTTTTGCTCTGGCAATGATTTCAGATATTTAATCATTTTTATGAAATTATCCAAAGAAGTTTCTGGAGTGAATTCCATTAAAATACTTTGTGCGAAATCAATTCTGTTAATAGGAGACTCTTTATCGGCCAGTGTTCGTGCGGGCTGTTTATCTTTCTTCTTCTCGTCGTTGAAATGACTGATGTGAGTTTCGAACAGGATAGCAATGAAAACCCATAAAAAGTGGTCTTTCCCTAATGTTTCAATCAACTTCTTATAAAGAGGTAACCTTCTATGTTCAGGAACATGCAGTACCACATCTGCAAAGATTCGAAGAACAGGGACAACTCGTTTTTGTAACTGACGCAGTTCGTCTTCACCATAATCTTCAATACTTTTATCCATCTTCACAAGAATGGGTACTAAAGTCTCAATAATCTTTGTTATAATTTGGAAGCTGTACGCGTCATCGTGCCGCAAAACTGAGGATCCAATAAAAGTAAATATCTCCATAGTATGATGAAGTACTTGTTCTGGTAATATATAAGCTGCATGAGATAGTACAATTAGCGCATGATGATGAGTTTGTGGATTTTGAGTTCCACGAATGCATTGGACGACTAATTCTACATCAAACATTGACTTAACAGCTTTGAGCTGGTCCTCATCTTCATTGATAACATACTTCTTTAAATAGTACCAAATAGATGACAGAATTAATTGCTTGGTGTATTCTACATATGACTGTTCTTCAAATCTTAAACATTTTTTAAGCAACTGGAAAAGTATGAAGACAAAGTTATTGTCCAAACTCATTTTCTTTTTGTTCTGAACGTATTCAAGTAGAGTGACACCAAGACGCCACTCTTCAGTTTCTACTATCTGATGTGATAGCATAGATACAGTTGACTTCTTTTTCTTGTTTGAATTGTCAGCAGGATCAGTAACATTGAGCATTTTGTCAAGAATCGGTTTGAAATCAGCCAGTTTAATTTGCATTTTCTTTATAGTTTTGGATGCTGTACTTGCGATCGTGGGATTATTACTAATCGCACCAGCTAGAGTTATTAGATTAATTAAATCAGAACATCTATTTTCAGGGACTTTAGCAAATACATCTTCATTTAATTGTTTAAATACGAGTACACATGGACTCGTAAATGTCATAGATTCTTCCAATATACATTCCTTATACTCCTTTAAACATTCTTCAATGACCTGCCATACTTCATCTTTAGAAATTGCCGACACTGTTTGTTCATTCAGTTGAATAATGACATTGTTAAATAAATTGGACTCATAAATATTGAATGAGAACTTCTCATTTGATTTATTTTTCTTCAGAGTTGCTATCAAACTTTTTAGGCAAGGCACAATGTGGGAATAAACGTTAGCATTAATATCAGAAAACAATTTTACCAATGCTGATTTCACATATGCTGGTGTATCATTAATTAAGATTCCTGTTAATTTTAACAAGCAATTCTTTTTGAATGTTTTACTCCCAGTGGATTGCTGAGTTAGAATTTTCCTTAACACTTGGGATATTTGTTCATGATCTAATAACATCTGCTCTTTGCGGTTTGCTAATTCTTTAAGTAACTCCACATATATGAAATTGCCTTTAGCTTTTCCTATTACCAGATCAATTAATTGAAAAATAGCTTCCCGTATGTAAGAAATAGGATGATTTAGCCCAAAAATAATAACTAATATAAGAACATCAGAGTCATACAGCCAAGTTTCATTTTTCTGAACAGTTATAAAGTTATTGAGAAGCTTTAGACATCTTAGTTGAAGAGCTGGACTTATTAAGTCTTTAGCGTCAGCTGCATACAGAATATGGCCAAATGCAATATTAGCAATATATTCGAATTTTTCTTTGGGGCTCTTGAATAACTGTTGAAATAGTTTTTGGAGCAATTTTGTGTACTCTTCACTGTATCCAGGTATTCCGCAACCAGTAATATAAAGTTCAAATAACCTTCTTGTTAAGATATTTTTAGGATTTTCGCAAACATTGCACCACGGCTTGGAAATGTCACTTACATCTAATGTATCAGTAATTCTAACGAAAATGTATGCCAATACCTCAAACAATATCTTATCATGCTTTGCACATTTAATAAACTCCAAAATTGTTTCATTAGTGAAGGTAGTCCCTATTTCACTTGAAATAATTGTGCGTGTTTGAACAGAATCAAGAAGCAAGTCAAGGATATCTAAAATATCTTCTGCTTTCGCCGTTTCTATGGAACATGTCTTCAAAAGCAAATAAAAACATAACTCTAGTGTGTTATCTTTTTTAAGCCGAGTTATGTCAATTATATCATCAAAATTAATTACATGGTCTACAAATAGGGCTTTGAAGATAATTTGCCTAAGAACTTGAGAATTGTCAGAAAATGATTCTTTGCATGAAATTTTCTCCTTCAAGCCGAACTTTTTGCCCCATGATGATGTTAATATTTCCCAAGTGTTTAAACTACTTTCAGGACTGCATGGGAAGAGGTGTGAAATTATTGCCATTACAGTATCATGGTTCACTGGTAGGTTATCTAGTACACAGAACTTCATAATCGCCGCCTTTATGACAGGCTTCCATTTTTTAGAAGTTTTCGACACTATATTACAAAAGGCGTCAGTTATATCTGTGTCACTGAGAATCTCATTAAAATGTTTATTCTCTATTGACAAAACCGCCATCACTACATTGGGATCGTCATCATTTAGCCGGTTTATAATGGAATCTTTAACGAAATCCTTGTTCTTGATTTTAAGCGAATATAATTCTTTTGTTATATAGTTGACTGCTTCTATACGTATTTCTGGGTTGACGTGATTAAGGTTTTCGAAAAGATACGCCCCTCCGAACTGATGAGCAAGTGCTGGATTAAAACCCAATACTTTGGCAAGGCTTGCTTTCCGCTCTGCTGAAATTTTATTATCTGACCTCATTTCCTTTTTCACAACTGTGTCAAAAGCATTCGGGTATTTAGTTTCAAATTGTTTGAGGAAATTTGAGTACCAATTAATAAGTTTTTGAGATACATCATTGTCGTCTTCAATAATTTCAATGTCACTTCCATCATCAGCTGATGGTTTTTCAGGTTTTTGCAATGAGCAAGCTGCATTCAGAACACATCTGCAACAAGACAAAATTAATTGTTAGAACTGGAATGAAACAAGCATGTAATAACATGCTTAATTTATATTTTATTGAATCCTAATTAAATAAGGTCCTCTATGTAAGGTACTCTATGTTATTAAATCATGTAATTTACCATGTTTATGGATAATACAAAAGGATGTTATTATTTGAATCCTAAGTATTATTTTATCCTAAATCAATATGTTATTTGATCAAGTAATTTATTATATTTATGTATATTAAAAATTTATTAAAAAAACTTAAATAAATTCATTAATAGTTCAAAACAGACAAGAATTCTATCACAGGGTCTGATTCTGATTGGAACACCCATCCTTTGTTTTACAGTCGCGACACCTTATATTGCTTAAGCACACCTCTATTATGTATGCACATAAAACCAAAAAGAAAATAAAGTAAGAGAAACAGCATTAAGATTATGTTAATCTTATATTATAAGTGTGGAAGTTTATGAGGATGGATGTATGTGTATGTGTGTGTATGTTTGTTACTCTTTCATGCAAATACTACTGAACCAATTACAATGAAATTAATATTGCAATTAATAGCGCACATATAGAGAGTAACTTGTATTAAAACATAGGCTAGGATTTATCCAGGAAATCCCATGGGAAGGGGAACTGTGCGGGTTTTTCTTTGAAAACGCGGACGAAGCCGCGGTCGAAAAGCTAGTAATAAAAAAAAAAACTTACTCAATAGCTTTTTCAGGGCCCATATCTTTTAAGTCTACTTCATCCATCAAAATATTCAGTAAAGGTGTAAACTTCATAAACTCTTCCGTGCCATCTTTTAAAAGAGGTAAAACGCCAGACAGTAAAGCAAGTATAAAAGGCTGACAATTAATTTTCTTCGCACTAAATACCTTCAAATATTTACAAATAATATGCATAGTGTCTGAAGAGATATTGTTCAAAACAAATTCGGACATTTTATGCATATGCTTCTGATTTGCGTAAATTAAATTTATAAGTAGCACAACATCAGAGTTAATTTCAAATTCCGACGCTAACAGTTTATCAATAATTTCATGTATTGTTTTATTTTTTAACTTTCCTTTAGTCATAAGGAAGCCGAATATGACGTATGCACATGATCTGAAATCTGCGACTTGCGATTCTAAAGCCTCCATCAAAGTTGGAAGTAAAGCACTAAGAATTGCTTCTGAAACATTATGAACATTATTCATCGTGCCAATTGTAGATGAGCAGAAAAACGCAAAAACTGTATTCAGGTGTGTCGCTCTATCACCAAACTGTGTCACATATTTTACTGTGCTCTTGGCTATAAATTGCAATGTTGAAGTATTTGAAACACACTGTTGATAGAGAGTAAGCTTAGATAATGCAACACCATGTGTTTGTACTGGCTCCAGCCACTTCCATTGAGTCGACTTAATGTGGAGTATTTGTACAAACCGCACAAAGATCTTTGTATCATGGTACGGAAGAATTAAAGCCATTATTGCATCCTGGTTGTATTCATGGATGTAGTATCTATTAACTAGCCATTCCAACGCTTTGTGCGATGATTGGAGGAGGAAATACGGCGATAGTTGAAGAAGAAATTTCTCTATTGTCTGGTCCAAATTTCTATTTACTTCTTTTGTTTGTACCGCTCTTTCAAAATCCTTGGATGAGAGACTGAATAATGAGTCTTCATAAACACAGAATCCTTCGTATAGCGCTATTAATTCTTTAAGACCGCTGATACCGATTTCATAGAAAGTATCGCGATCCTTAAGTGCTGCTTCTTTCGGATCAAATAGAAGTGATACTCGCTTCTTATTATCTTTGTAGATGGAAGTTTGAGGTGCAGCTAATTTCTGCAACTGTTCACTCAGGGAAGTAGCAGCCATGGTGTATTTACTGCTCAGAAAGCAGAGCTATCTATTTGTTAAGACTTTTTAGGTTATACACAGCTTTGCATTTGTATTTAAATTACGGTAAATATTAATTATACATTCGAAATAATTTTTAACCGCTACTGATTAACGTATTATAATGTTTATTTGTAGTAAATTTTAATATTTTATAAATATCACGACAACACAAACTTAACACATGGAAGTGACAGCCGCAAGACAGCCGAATATGATTAAATAAATTTATAAACGCATGGCATTGACAATGACATTTACCTTTAGATCAAAACAAGGATCAAAAACTTGAAGGAAGGAACGTCTTCGACCTTATCGGTTTAAATTCCTTAAAAATCAAATGCCTGTTTAAGGGTACTTGCAGACAGAGAGCGTTCTGCGTTCCGCGTTCTGCGTTCTGCGTTCCGCGTTCTCTGTAATGTGAAGGATCTATAGCGCCGGCGCACACAGAACGCAGTTAGACCGCGGCGGTCATTCGGAACGCTTGCGTTCTCGCGTTCTCTGTACAGAATTACAAAGAAATCGCGTTCTCGCTATGGCTGGTCTGTCTTCTCCAACTGGTATCTTGTTTTTCTATTACAGATTTTACATAGTCATGTAACTCATTGAAGCTATTTATTGACATTCGAAAATAAATATAAAATCTCTCTTCATCCTGAAGCAGCTCAGGGATAAGAATACTAAATTCACCCATATCATCTCGTTTCGTGTTGATAGGGTGTACCCAACATTTTCTACTTTTTTTGACTCCTCTAGACTCCACAAAAGCAAGGCTTCATCTTCGGAAGATGAACTTTCTAGAGATATGTTTCACGTGCGGAGAGTCGCGAAATAGAACGCAAATGTCTTGAACGTGCTCCTGTGTGCGCTAGTACGCAGAACTGACGAACGCAGAACGCAGAACGCAGAACGCGGAACGCAGAACGCTCTCTGTCTGCGCGTAGCCTAATAAACAGGGTGTAATCGTTAAGTGTGCACAAGCGATTATTCCGTAACTATTGCAGATATCAAAAAACTTTAAACTGATATCGAAAGTACTTAACCTAATGATTAAAATGGCCATAATAAATTTTGAAAAATAAAACGAGAAATATCCAAAAATGTTACCTACATTAGACGCTTCCACATTTGATTTCCCATACACTTTGTATTCATAGCTGATTTTCAAAATGACGTCCTCATTGTGCGATACTATGAGGAGCTCTATTTAAAGTTTCTTTAAGAACTTCCCTTCAAATTTGCGAAGTACCTACCTAACTAAAGCAGAAAACCAAAAAAAAGCAATAAAAAGCTAAAATATTTCATATTAAATGTTCATGAGATATTCATATCTCATACTATATGTATGGGAGGGTTTAAAGATAATTTTTTTGATATTTCCCGTTCTATTTTTAAAAATTTATTACGGCCATTTTACTCATTAGGTTAATCAGATATCTTTCGATATCAGTTTAAAGTTTTTTGATATCTGCAATAGTTACGGAATAATCGTAGAGCGTTTTCACATTGTCCGGTCCGATATCGGATATCGGGCGCCGATAGCCGATATCCGATATCGGAGGCTAAGTAAAATGTATGATTTAGGTAGCTGTCTTTCACATTGTCCGGTCCGATATCGGTTATCGGAGCCAACACCGATATTCCCGTGAACTATCGGACGATAATGTTCAGTGTTACCAACTCAATTTTCGAAAAGGTAGTATACCAACAGCAAAAAAAGCACTAGTTTGTGTATTTTCAGTCATTTCTAGGCGCTAAATGTAAAAAAAAATCCTTTCATTTACTTTAAAACCTTTAAATACTTAAATGAATGTTTTCTTAATAAAAAATTAAGAAAACATTCATTTAAGTATTTAAAGGCATTAAAAATACTATTTTTACGGGAGCTATTTTAATACCGTCCTATAATATACGACAATTGGCTGAACTGAAGTAAACAAAAATATATTGCGTTCTTAAATTCAACCGTATCTTCGAAATATTAGTGTCTTTTATCTTTATTTACTCATTCTGCCTCGCTCCTCCTCCTACTTGGACTACTGTTGTGCTGTAAGCTGTTTATTGTATTGTTGTCATTGAGTCACAGATTTAGTGCTTTGTTTTAGCGCCGATATCAAACCTGTATAATAAATAGCACATCTAAATAATATTAAGTAATTAATAATATCAAATCTTTTTTATATTTTACTTTTCCAGCTGTTTTTGAAGTCGGTTTCTTTTTTGTAGTTATTTTTACTGTATGTACAACTACGATCTATCAGTTGATTTTTTTTAAATCAAACCCTTTTTATTGAAAAGAAAATTTACAATACGGCAATTTTGTTTAGTTTTCTCTAAAATTTCAGAATTAGAATGCGGCGACCTTACATTTTGTCAAGAACGCGCGGCGACTTTTGAGCTTGTTTGGCTTGTTTACTATTTTGGTTGTCATGGCTCGTATGGCTATATTATTATTATTTATTAGTCTGTGGTACTAGGTAGATAATTTACTGTTCTGTGGTAGATAACAGCACCTACATTTGTAAATGTAATTTGAATTTATATTTGCCAGTTTCGTCGCTTTAATACTGAGTTGAAATTTATTTTATTTTATTTGTATAAGAACATAACAGTCGTACATGATTTAATATAAAAAAGTTCTAAAATTCACTACGACCACACAACATGTCCTATTATTAAAAAAAGAAAAACAGCATATAAAAAAAACAAGCCTCACAATGAAATTGAATATTGAAACTAGATTCTGACTCTGCAGAGGGTACAAATCCAAACTCCGCAGTCAGCAGATTAAACCGGTTTGAAAAACATAGTTTATTTATTACTATTTATTTTATTTAAAATAAAGTTTATTTTTTGTAACATAAATGCATCCACTGTTTTTTTAATTCTCCATATATCTACTTTTCCAGTTTCTGGCAACACTCATGATATCGGGACGATATTATCGGATAATGTGAAAGGGCAAATTGTGTCCGATATCGGATATCGGCTATCGGCTTCCGATATCCGATATCGGACCGGACAATGTGAAAACGCTCTAACGATTACATCCTGTATTATTATTACAGTCTTATGAAATTTAAATCAGTTAGCTCAGTTAGCTTTTGATATTCGCGAGATTTTAAATAATTATATTCTCATCGTAATATTAAGGTGATCATAAGGTAGAGAAAAGTTAGCTTAATTATTTATTTTTCGTAAACTTTTTAAACGTACAGCTTTCATGTACCATTTTTCTTATTCCTGTAATTTCATAGGTAGCCTATGAATGAATTCAAACTTTGCATTTTATTATGACGTTTGCTAAAACATGTCAACACTCAATCAACAGTCAAATTCAATTTCAAAAGTCAAAACTTGAAACTTCGATTTCAAATTTTCATTCGCGTATTGTTATTGTGAGGAGGCTGCGCGTCTTAGGCTAAGCGCGCACCACGATTTTAATTTTTGCGACACGATTTCAAAAACGCGCTGTAGAAAATCGCAGAGAGTACGGTGCGCGCACAGCGATAATTTAATAGTGATCCTTACTCACTTTCATCGTGGATTTCGTACAAGTTGCTTGTCTTTATTTACTACTTCGGAGGATAAGAAGAAAAAAAAAAGAAAATTCGTCTATATTGGACTCATTATTTTACAGCAGATAGAATTGTCAAAGGTTTCTTTTATCCATACTAATATTATAAATGCGAAAGTAACTCTGTCTGTCTGTAAATTTGGTATAGAGATATTTTGATACCCGAGAAAGGACATAGGATCGGTTTTATCCCGGAAATCCCACGGGAACGGGAACTATGCGGGTTTTTCTTTGACTGCGCGGGCGATGCCGCGGGTCAGAAATACAATGAACTTCGGATGTATCCCAAAAAATTCTTTGGCTATTATAGAATGAAAATTCCGCCAAAAGGCCGCCCTTTGTGCTTTTTTATTTTTTTTATTATTGTAACCTTTATGTATATTTTGTTTCTTGTACAATAAAGTGTTAAATAAATAAATGATTACTGAGTTTATGTTTACCAAACAGTACCTACCTGTACCACTACGATGTTTACTGTTGGACAGACGAAACACATGTGAAGTGCCAGCCGGGCCCGAGTGTGCGATTTTATTATCGCAGTGCGCGCGGTACCATACAATTTCATATTCTGCATTTCATTTTGGCGACAATCGCGTCGCGAGCAGTCGCAGCAAAATGTGACAAATCACAATTTTAAAATCGCTGCGATTATTTAAACGCATGTGCGCGCATTCTCATAGTAACTCATACGTTGTATTTCTGCGATAAAATAATCACGCTGCATAAAGTCGTGGTGCGCGCTTAGGCTTACTATTGTTTATTTTCTTATTCCATTTTTAACGCTATAATGTCATAAAGTATATTTAAAATTGATTTGAATACGCTGAGTTAACAGTATCCTATCGTTTGATCTTATAATAATCTTTTTTTATTTAGCCCTGATATAAGAAGAAGGAGTTCTAAACGAATTAATTTAAAGTTTCTTTGTCCTGCTACGTAATATATTACGAAGATGACGTTAAAGTTATCTTTAACCTTGCTTTTGTGTTTCGTACAATGTTTTGCTTACAAACCCGTGGTTTTAATTCATGGAATAATGACGGGAAGCGGGAGCATGGAGATTATTTCGCGAAGGATACAAGAGGTAATTGTTTAATTTAAATCTAGTTGCAATATCTGCTCGATGCTATTTTTATTATTTTTATTTAAAATAAAATTTAAATAAAATTAATAAAAATAGCATTTATTTAAAAAATTAAATTATTTGAACAGGTGATCTATTTCAGAACTATATATTCTCATAATTTCCCTAGCAGAGATAACGTTTGAACACAAAATGCGACAAATTTGAACAATTAGTGGGTATTCAGGATTGAGTCCTAAAATAAATAAACAAGTTACAATTACATAAAAAATAAATTAAATTCATTTCAGAAACATCCTGGAACAAAAATATACAATGTGAATAGATTTGAGAGCTGGTCGAGTTTGGAAACCATGTGGCATCAAGTCCTGGAAATAGGGAAAGATGTAGCAAACATATCTAGTCAATACCCTGAGGGGATTAATCTTATTGGTAAGATATTAAAAGTACAGTAGGCGCTCGATAATCCAGCGCTCGCTTATATAGATAATTAACACCCAGACACAGAGAAATCATCAATATTCATCACACAAATATCTGCTCTGGGTGGGAATCGAACTCAAAACATCTGGCTTTGAAGGCAGGGTTGCTATCAACTAAAGGTACAATTCCGAGACGGAACCTAGACTGCAACCGCAGGCGACACTGTGGCTACCGGCTGCGGTTACCGCAATGCTGCCTGCGGTCGCTATTCCAACTGCGGCTGCATGCTGTGGCTGCACAATGCACAGAACCGTGTCTAAATGATATAAACAAAAAAGACAAAGATAGTTTGTCACTTCCGCGCAGGTGGCATTTGCATACTGCAGTCTGCGGTCGCTGCGCGCCGCGGCCGCACGCTGCGCGTTGCGTCTGCAGGCAGCAGTGTTGCCGCGCTTGGAATCAATTTCATAGATGTTCATAGAAACAAGTGGTGTCGCTTGCAGTTTGCGGTCTGCGGCCCGTCTCGACTTGTACCTTAAGCCAACCGGTCAGTTTCTACTTAGTTAACTCTAATTTACAATACCTTTATCAGCTTTTACACTCACTGTTACTAACATACAAAACAATTACTGCCACATATAATATTAGCTGTGCTCCGCGGTTTTACCCACATTGCTCCGCATCTGTTGGTCTTAGCGAGATCATAATATATAGGTAGCCTATAGTCTTTCTCATTAAATGGGCTATTTAACACTGAAATAATTTTTCTAATCAAGAGACAAACTAAGCAGCTTTATAATATTAGTAAGTAATTAAGTATAAATTACTATATGAAGGAGTCTCTTTGAGCTTGCTTAAAGTTTTTGAGACAAAAGCTTCAACATAAAATAAAAACATAGAGGGAATAAAAATGTAATCTAAACGTAATCTTTACGTTTAGATTACATTTTTATTCCCTAAAACGTAATCTTTACATTAATAAAAAAAATTGCCACACTATTATATTATATTTAATACAAGCAATATTAGCAACTTTTTTTAAACTCTTGACGTCACAGAAAAAATGTTTATCTTGACTGTCAATTTAAATTAGGCCAAGTAATATTACAACTATTATAATAGAGGTTATAATACTAATTCTTCAATAAAGTATAATAAAAAACCATAACAATAGTGTAATTATGAATTTTTGGTGTTAATTGTATAATTGTGAATTTTAATACATACATTAAAGATATTAATTATCATTATAAGCTGATATTCGTGCCAATTATTACAGAATAAAACATTTATAAGAGGTTGTGATCAAAAAAAAAAACAAGATTCTTCAAATAAAATCTTGTCCATACTAACTACATTTTAATATTGTAGCATAATAAAAGTGAAATAATTACTTTTTACAATAATTTCAGGTTACTCCCAGGGTGGTTTGGTAGCTCGTGGTATCGTTCAGACATTTCCTAATGTGTCTGTTGATACTTTTATTTCGTTAAGTTCACCGCAGGCCGGACAATATGGAGGTAAATAATAAATATATTATATATGTACATATTATATACTTTTGTAACCATTTTAGAGGTAATACTATTTTTTATTAAAATAATAATGTACATATTATTATTATCTATATAGACTACAGCACTCGCAGATCATGTACAAAATATGCAATGGTGAAATAATTTTTGAAAACGGTCCAATAGTTCCTGAGATTAGCGCGTCCTAATAAAAAAAGAGTGTTATATTGTTAAATATAGATTAAATAGCTGTGCCGCGCGGTTTCACCCGCGTGGCTCTGCTCCTGTTGGTCTTAGCGTGATAATATATAGCCCTTATAGCCTATATTACTCGTGGATAATGTAGCTTTCGAATGGTGAAAGAATGTTTAAAATCGGTCCAGTAGTTTATTAGCCTATTCATTACAATCAAACGAACAAACAAACAAACAAAGTTTTCCTCTTTATAATGTTAGTGTAGACAAAATGAAGAGCTTCTTCATTAACTTGAGGTTTAGAAAAAAAAAATTAATATCTATGATTACCTTTTCTATATTGAAACAATATTACATACATATTATGTAGTACAATTATATGCTGAATCCAATATTCTATCATTTTCAGCCGGCTTTTTACACGTCGTCTTTCCAGGATTAGTGAAGGAATCGGCATATGAGTTGTTTTATTCACGAGTTGGGCAACACACTTCTGTAGGTAACTACTGGAGGGATCCATATCATCAACCCCTGTATGAAAAATATAGTGTGTACCTACCGTACATTAATAATCATATTGTGTAAGTAACTAAGTATGTCATATAGTGTTTGGCGTAATTTATTAGGGTCTTATAACTTATTTTTCACACACAAAATAACCTATTTTTTTTTTCAATTTATGTAGGTTTTCATTTTTTAAATATAATATTTTTTAAAATATTTGTTGCGTTAATTATTGTAAAATGCAAAGTTGTTCACTATTTTAAAATTCATATGTGCCAAAAGCATCTAATGTAAAATTTCGGCGGAGCTTTCAACGGTTCCATGGTGTAATGGTTAGCACTCTGGACTCTGAATCCAGCGATCCGAGTTCAAATCTCGGTGGAACCTGTTCTTTTGATTTTTTATTTTTATACATGTTTTTCGTTCATATTTTTTATAAATTATTGTTATGGATTGTATATTTTTAGTACTTACTTATATTATTTATAATTGTTTTTTTTTTATTCACACATTAATCAAAGTTTTGGGGGTATGGCCGCTCGGGGCTCAATGGGTTAACAATGAGCTAACCCATTGAGATGATTACATTTTTTCAGATCAGAAAAATCTAACGATTTTAAAACAAATTTACTTCGCTTGAAGAGGCTTGTTCTCATTGGAGGGCCCGACGATCAAGTAATCACTCCTTGGCAAAGTAGGTAAGTATTGCCAAAATATTTACTTATATCTCTCAAGTTGGAACACGAGGCTTCACTCGCGTGGTATCCGGAAAAAAGTTGTATAAGTATGTTTGTCCATAAGCTCATCTCTGTACCTACCAAATTTCATACTGATCTGATTACCTGTTTTTGAAAGAATAACAAATATATTTTCAGAAAATTTCACGATTATAATATTAGTATGATATTAAGATTATGTTAGCACAACTTTAATTTATCACCTTTCAGTTCAGTTCCTCATTTTTTTTTGTAATTCTTGTAGCCCTTCTTGTATTGCTTTCATGAAATTGTCGTGCCATAGTGTCGTGTTTGTTACCAAACTCCTCCGCATCGGGTAGGTCAGAGATTCGGCCATCATCTATATTTCATAGATCTTAGTGATGATGATAAGTAAGAACACCGTCTTCAGCTAGTATATTATAAAGACCTTCTATTTTTTCTCAAATAATATAAACTTATAATAAGACATTATTAATTTTCAGTCAATTCGGGTACTACAACGCAAACGAAACGGTCATAGAGATGCGCGGCCAAGACATATACACGTTGGACCGCATTGGGCTGCGAGCGCTCGACACGAGCGGACGTCTACACGTGGTCACTGTGCCCGCAGTTAATCACTTCAATTGGCACATGAATGTGAGCATTGTGGATGATTATTTATTGCCGTATTTGAATTAAATTGTAGTATAGCTAGCGAAAATAATTTTGGGAGGGGGGGGGGGGGAGGATTTAATTGTTTTTTACCATCTTAGTGCAAAA
Source organism: Colias croceus (assembly GCF_905220415.1). Lineage (NCBI taxonomy): Eukaryota > Metazoa > Arthropoda > Insecta > Lepidoptera > Pieridae > Colias > Colias croceus. The sequence continues at coordinate 2,600,408 of NC_059539.1, read as the reverse complement.
CAAAAACTTAAAAACCGGGTCTAAAACGTATTAAAACTATGGTCTGAGTAAAAGTTAGGGAAAACATGTTTAGTGTTAAACCATAGACAAGGACGATGAATAAGGGCAAATTAAAACCTATGTACTAAAATTAAACCATGACTGTATAGTCTGGGTTTAAACCAGGCCCATTAATTTTTTGTAATAATACAGTTAGTATCAATTAGAATAAAAAATGAACCCAAACACAAAAGTGCCATAGACGCTTAGTAAAGTGTACACTGTGTACCATAAAAATTAAAAATTTATAGATTGTGGAATGATGATTATACCACAGACTAATAATAATATAATACGTATACAAATTATACTAATTCATAGGCCGATTTCGTTCGGATAGCATATTAAATAACGTATTATCTACACAATTTGTAACTGATATGACGTGTCATTTTGTCTTTAGCAAAATTACAAACATTTGAAATTTTCCTAAATATTGAAAGAATTACCCTTCTGTTCTGAAGTGAATACGTTAATTTCACGATGAATATTACTGAATCAAGTAAATTAAGTATTGTTTGAGATTTTCAATCTTAGTTCAATTGTAATAATGTAGTTTTCACTCATTATCAATGCTGGTAAGTGGTAAAGTAGTGATTTTAGATTAAGTAATAAATACGGAATCATAGACAATATTCACTTTTGTGATATCTTTATTTTGTGTATGTAATTAATTTATTTTTGTATGACGTTATTTTTAAACTTAATAAAGTAGTACTGATATCCTATTACTAAATTAATATGCAGCATTCAAAATAAAATGCCAACATTTATTAAATAAAAAATAAAAAAATTGTGAGTGTTTTGCCAAATTTTAAAATCTTATATCATATTAATTGAATCTCAAAGGCATAAATTGATATTGTAAATTAGAATATGGAAAAAAACAGGTTGTATTTAATTTTAATGTAATTGTTTTACATCAAATTTAAAATAATTATTCTGTAATTATTGTAGGATAAAAAATGCTCAATGCTAAAATGCCCAGTAAGAAAACTCAGTGAAGGTCATTTAGTTAGGAAATCAATATTAATGAAGTAAATAATATAATACGCTTCAATGTATTGTACCGCTTTTAAAAACAAATATATTTTTTGTTTATTAAATTTTATTTTTTGTAAGTATGTCTCAATATATTTTACAGACTTTTAAAACAAAGTTGATTTTGTTTATAATAGAACATTATTATTGTATTGTTTGCGTAAATAATGATTTTGTACAAATAATATTAATTGAAATATAATATATATTTTTTAAGGTTTTTTGACATTGTGCTAATAAAAATGAAATTATGTTCATGCCATGAATGAGGTGCATTTTGTAGAGGAGATTTTTTATACAATAATTAATAATATAAGTAGCTAATTTTTACTTTAATTTAAACATGAAGCATATAATTTTCAGTGAATAATTTTAATAAATGATGTAAACACATGACATTATCACATATTTCTCAGTTTTGTTTTTCAATACAATAATAACTCTTTAATAGTTAAAATTTATTTGTTTTGTCTATAATTTGACTGGCCGGTTGGCTTGGTTGGTAGTGGCCCTGCCTTCCAAGTCACTGGTCGTGGGTTCGATTCCCACCCGGGGCAAATATTTGTGTGATGAACATAGATGTTTGCTCTGTGTCTGGGTGTTAATTATCTATATAAGTATTTATTTAAAATTATATACTTATGTATGTTTATCAGCCATCTGGTTTCCATAACACAAGCGAAAGCTTAGTATGGGAGGATCGGATCGTGCCGTGTGTGAAAATAGTCCCGAAATATTTATTTATTATTTAATTACAATTATTATTTCTTAATGTACCTATTTAAAAGCTTTTCTATAGGTATTCTGTACGCATGAGTTTAAGAAAAATGATATTTTAATTTATCATACATACATTCAGTAAATAACTTTTATAACAGTAGTTTTAGCAAATACATGTATAGTAACATAGTATGTAGTTACCTCAATGTGAAGTTAACAAATAATATTTGGCTGTATTTATCATGTAAGTAACTAGTCTTTAGATATCGATATAGTGAAATATACAATTTTTGTACAAGTATTTTTGTGGTTTTATTTGTTTCAAAGATTTCTATGTTAATTTTTTTTACCTTACTATTAAGGTTTGTTCATAATATGAAGAGCATTATGCTATTCCTATGTGTTATTCAAATTAATAAATTTCAAAATAATTGTAAAAATGATTCGGCAATTTCAGTAAACAACTTATCAGTTAACTACTAAATTTGAGGTTTGATATTGTTCTCAAAAATTTATTTTATACTTATTTTGAAGCAATTTTGCCAAATACGACTGTTGTATTGTACCTACCTACTATATTGAAATAGAAATAATGTGCAAAATACTGTGACATTTTTCGTTGCTTGGTATTTTTTGTCCAGTTTATTTATTACAGTATTTTGAATACTATCTTGTTGAGTAATATTATACATATTTATGCTAAAATAAGAAAGAATTACTTATGATAAGCTATGCGTAACGATAAACAATGACTCAGTTGGCATTTATGAAAAGTACAAATATCATAAAAGTATTCGTCAGTGATAAGTTGATAAGAAGCTATGTATTGAAGAATTTTGTCTGAAATATTTTTCTTATGTTTCAAACTGTAACGAACTAACTATACGCCCGTGGCTTCGCTCGTGTTTTGAGTTTTTACACCAGAGTTGTTTGCATTTATTTTTCATATTTAAACTAACATTGAAAGAATTTATCAAAACGGACCGTTTGTTTCTGAGATTAGCGCGTTCAAGCAAACAAACAAACTCTTCGATGTATTAGTGTAGATTGATATGTAATAGTAATAGTACATACTACATAGTGTTAAATATGTTATGCCTAGATAATATGGCATGGCGTTCCACATCATCATAATGATTGATGAGATAGTTGAAGGTCGGCCCGCCTCTTAAATTCTCTCGTAAATTGTATTTTTAAATATTTAAATCACCAATAGTTTTACCACGTAATGACTTGTTATGTAATTTTACATTCAGCGGAACAACTTCCTAGTACGTAGACTGAATTGACAAAATAACATACAAAAGTTGAACAAATGATTTCAACAATCATTCTTCTTTATATCCTGGTAGAGTTATATTTTCTTTGACTGCGTGGTTGTATTACTGAGGCTGGTTGCACAGCTTGACCGACCATATCAGTGCGTACGTCAGTCACGCTTGTCATATGTATGGAAATTCATAAAACCGTTCATAGCTAGACCGACCATACGAACGCGTATTGTCATGCGCATTAGTGTCATAGTCATACAATTGTTGATGCGTATCGTCAGGACCGACGGTACGCACTGACGGTCGGTCAAGCTCTGCAACCAGCCTAAACACAGGAAAATACTGATTATTCATATATTCAAAAGAGTTGACCTCTTAGAAATTGACATTGGACACCCGTATTTGGTAGCACAGACGATTTATTTATGTTCCTAGACCCTAGTGCATGTTATACGTTATAAGGCAAAGTGCCTTACCAGGCTTATATTAAACTAGTTTCCGCCCGCGGCTTCGCCCGCGCAGCCAAAGAAAAACCCGCATAGTTCCCGCTCCCGTGGGATTTCCGATATTGCGTCATTTTCCCGGGATAAAAAGTAGCCTATGTCCTTTCTCGGGTATCAAAATATCTCCATACCAAATTTCATGAAAATTGGTTCAGTAGTTTAGGCGTGATTGAGTAACAGACAGACAGACAGACAGAGTTACTTTCGCATTTATAATATTAGTATGGATAGTATTAACTATAATGATATAATAGAGATCGGACTAATTTCTACGTCCTAAGTAAATAGTTCTCCTGTAAGATAATATACAGGGCATTTTCAGTAATTTTCCGCGTCATCACTTTCTTTAATAATTAATAATCAACTTGTTGACTGTTGTATCATTTGTAACAGCTGAAAAAATTCAACGAAAAAGTATATCATCGCCTAAGTAGCTTCAGTGGAAACTCGATTCAACGGAACAAAAATAAACATTCCTCGTAAACGTGATTTCCTTGTGTTTTTACATTTCTTCGATTTGAAATAAGAACTATGCGCCGGCGCATGAGTCACCAACCTTATTCTATTTACCGTTGGACGCGCGACGCATTCAATTTTTGCGATGCCAAAGATTAGCGAGGGAAAGTATTTTTTTACTTTACATTATAATATAAGTAACTATAAATTATTAATTATAATATAATTTTGTATAAGAATTAAACCATGTTTGTATGCTATGAAACGGATTAGAATTGTTCAATTTTGCCAATTTTAATCACAATTCTCAATAAGAATCGTAGGGTATTGTAATAATGAAGTTAAATATAGCAACACCAGTGATTATAAAATCGCTATAGATGCCATGGTTCCAAAGGAAATAGAAATATTTCTAGAAATTATTTTGATTAGTATCTATTATTCATTTCTAAATTCAATCAATAGGTACATCAATAAATAATAAAAAAATATAGATCATTTTTTACTTATTTTATCTAATAAAACAGAGAATTTGTCACATCTGCGATCCAACTCTATGGTCAGGTACCAGCCTGTCTGCAGTTTTTTGTTCTTTTCGTATAATGAGGCCTACCGCCTATCGAGCTATCGTCTGAGCATTCATGAGTCATGCCCTTTCTCAGGGTAGATATTACATCAATTTGGTAAGGTGTGTGACTCAACCTATTGCAATTGACAGGAAAATGGTTTATTTATTTGTTTTTAAAAAGGTAATAAATAATTTTGAAGATTCCAAATTAAATTCTTATGGAGATCGAATGCATAAATGTTATTGGAATTCTGAAGTGATGTTTGTCTATAGCGAAAAAATACAAATATCTCTGTCGTCTTTCTTCAAAGAAATTAAATGTTGGTGCTCATTCAGATGTTTTTCACAGAATTCAATGACTACCTAGCAAATAGCAATGATATAAACCTGCCATAATACCAAAATTATCCGAAATTTTGATAAGCAATACTAAGAAAGTACTTGTCATTTGTGACGTTTCAGATGTTATGATTATATAGATTTGTATGAAATGGTATGAAATAACTTCGTCATAGATTAAGGAAAACGGATGTAGATGGACAATTGTAATTGCATACAGTGATGTAATTTATGAATGAATTTAGTACGTTTGATATAATATTAAGTATATGTTTGTTTATATGAGTGTTACAGGTATGAAAACATAGTGTAGACTTACTGATTTGACATATCAATGCCAAAGTACCACATAGAATTTAGATTTTGGTTTGATTTCAGGGCTTAATTTATTTGTGACATACCTAGACTATTAATATTATGGCCTAAGTCCTAACTCTAGATACTCAGTAACTAGGTATGTATATTTATTAATTATTATTTTTATATTACTTTTGTTAATTTACCTAAGTAATATCCTACATTATTAAATAGACTAGATACTTACACAACTACATAATTATACGGAATAAATAATTGTAAATTCAGTATCAACTATCAAGTAGTTACCTAACAACAGATTTTTATTTTAACAATCTAGGTAGATTCTAGAGAATTACCTACGCTGACCTTTGATTACGTTGCTATGTAAAAGTTAACCCATTTTATTGAGATTTGAGAGGACCTTGAAAAATATCTCACAAAATGTCGTAAGATTAAATCCTGTTTATGTAATAAAGCTAATAAGTATAGGATGTCATAAATACCTAAGGATTATATTATAATATGCTATGAATATTGTTTCATATGTAATTATAATGTACCTACTCTGTAAATATTTTAGATATAAGTTCGGAGATATCATCACATTATTTTGATTAAATACAGAATAATTATCTATTAAAATCAATAATTGACTTTATAAAACATTATCGTTTAATTGAAGTGGAAAGAGGTTTTTCCCTACGAAAGAGTGATTGACGTCCTGCAGCGCATTTTCTTTAAAATTTTCTTTTAAAAAACGTGAATAATATTTTGTACAAATATCCACATTTTGGAGTTTTTCCGGTCGAAATGACTCTTTAAAATATAGCCTTTCCTTGAGAAAATAGGTATAACCAAAGTCGTGATTCTTGCATAAATGATTGATTTAGGTAATAGATTTTAGAATATACTTACTAGGAATGTCTTTACTTAAAAGGTCCATTTGATTAAGGGACCCTGAATAAAAAAAGGCTCCTTTATCTAGAAAAAATTTAATCGGTAAGCTTACGTGGCTATTTTCAACCTGAATTGTAAATTTCAATACCTACCATTGTAAGCACATATTGTAAGTTTATAGCATCTAATGATGAGTTGGGCATTTTTTAATCTTTCAATATTTCACGGTTTCGAAACTGAATTCATACTTGTGTTCACCTTGAGACAGTGGAATGAACTTAGTAAAATATATTTGGAATTTTTTCAGCTAATTATACATATTTTAATTAAACATTCCAATTTATCTTTAGACGTGTATAGCAACGGTGATGCCCCGCGATAAAAAAATCGACAACAAATGACGTAGCATTCTTTATTATGTAACTAAATATACTAATTTAAATGACTACCTGTTTATATACGTATACAAAAGGCCAAAGACCCGATTTGCTATCGACCTCTAGCTACTCGATATATTATTAACCGTCATTCGTCAAGGTGCACAGTTAAAATCAATGTGCGGTATCTTCGATAAACATAATCTTAATAACTCAATAAAACATATCCATACATCAAAGTCACATTGATTTTGTGATTATTGAACCCGAATACATAATAATAAAATTATATCAATGCGACGTCACAATTCATTTGAATATACAACAATCTCGTAATTCAATACGGTACAAAGTGTATACCCAATATAATTGACAAAACAAATACTTATTCTGCAAGGCTAATATTACGTTATGCGTAATCAATTCCACGTGCTGACGATGCTCTAGCTCCGAGATTCGGTCAATGAATGACACATACCAGGGAGTTCCCTAATCCCTTATCGTACGGCTTGCGCCAGCGCGGGCATATATACCACGCGCGTTCCATATTCAAATCATTCGATAGCCAAATCTTGTATCTGCAACACGTGCAATAAGCAACCATGAAGAAGTATTCAGTTCTCGGTAACAAGAAGAAAGTGACGATGGAGACGAATGTGTCCCGTCTCAAAGTGGTCGGGAATAATTGTATTATTCGCGTACAATGTAACCAAGGCGATGTGGAAGTTATTGGTAACGAGTGCAGAGTGGAGATTAAAGAAAACTATGGGACCGTTAACTTGGTGGGCAGCGGTGGTGTGATAACAATACAGCGGCGTTCAACAGGAGACAACGTGACGATAGTCGGGCCGAACTGTCAACTATTGGTCGATGGCAAGGAGAAGAGGCTTTCGAGCTATGAGCCCCAACTATCGCCCTTCAGCAAAGACCTGGATGACGTCATCGAGTCAATCTTCACCTTCGTTATGCGTTGAACATTTTATTGCACAGCTAGGTTTTTAAAGTGTCATTTCTCCAGGAGAAATTTGTGGTTTTGTGTTCACGTTAAGTGGATGTGACCGGTGGACTGCGAGGTTGATGAACCCAACTTCAAGTTTTGTGTTTGAGACGTTTGTGTTTTTTTCACCAAGTCGTAAATAATCTTTGAAGATTAGCTTTTGTTTTTGTATTGAGCAGATAAATTGATGCAATGTTCTTCCCCTGTTTTGTATTAAGATGAGCTTTCAGCATCCGGTATTTATCTTTATAATGAAAATTAATGCAGAAATAAAGTGGCTTGAATTTTAAGTTTTATATTTTATTTCATAGTCAAAATATTTACCTGAAACCAATGAAAATAAAGAATTGAATTTACATTTACTTCAGTCTCCACATTTGAAAATCTACTGATTGTCTGTTGAAGTAACAGTTAAAAAAAACACATTATTCTTCTCATAAACTCAGTCAGCCATTTAATCAGATTATAAGCTGGAATCTGGTATACCACACTCGGCCAATTCAAATTAAAAAAATAATTTGGAAAATTGGTTGAAAACTTATTTAAGTTTGCGTTTAGTTTTCTGATTGCTCTACAATTTACACACATTATAAAATATAATAAATGTTACTTGTACATGTACTTTGTAAGTATTTTTTTTATTTTAAAACATAGTTTTAACAACACATCATAATTAAAAAAGGATCATTCAGTCTTAGGTAAGTACATAACTACATACAAAACGATAAATTTATATATTTTTTTTCTATTCTTTATAAATTTATATTTATAAAGGATCTGAATGCGATTAAACCAAAAATATCAAATTCAACATACAACACTTCCAATTATTTATAGTGAATAACCAAATAACAAATATATTTGCATTCCTTATAAGAAAGTACATAATATTTTTTCTCTTGGTAAATAAACCATATTTAAAATAATTGAACTATTGAACATGTAATATTTTTTATGTGATCTGAATCTGAATCTATCATATTGTGTTCATTTTTAATACAAAAATACTTATGTAGAGTTTTCACTTTTCAGCCAGAGCTTTACTTCCTTGCCAATAGGATTTCTAAGCAGGCACCAATTGTATCGGATTTTATGTAACAGAAACAAAACTGCTCATATTACGATAGATAACTATTAAAGCCATAGGTACCTATTTATAGGAATAAAATCAAGTTTTCCCTAATACCTAATTAAGTAGCAAAATCTATTGCAAATTTTGATTCGGCCAAATCTCTATTGTCAATGTTCTCTACTATAATTTCATTATAACCTTTTCGTCAAAATATGTCAAAAAGTGCTAAATAGGATGACCGTGACCGTTTTATTAGAGAGCCAAACTGACTCCTAGTCTCGTTAGTAATCGTATCGTGTGGACACCCCAGCCATTACACTCTATCCACTAAATAATATTAAATATTACGTACACTCTAAGTGCACATTCGTCAACGGTTACGGTAACAACGGTCAATTACAGTTTAGTGGATGAAGACATCACGTGACCGATGGCAATTCAAACCATATAGTTAACACATTTAGAAATTATACTTGTTCGTTATTAGAGTAGGATGTGTATAATTTGATCCTTTTGTGGGATAAGTCCCATTTCAGTTTACAAGGAAATTTGATTAGTAATAAATCGTACGAGTAACAAGGCATTGCCTGAAACCGAAAACGGATCCAATAAAGCGAAAAATATAGTGATTTATAAATAATTATTGTTCTATTAGCTCATTTTATCAATTTGTTGTCTATGTGGAAATTATTCAGGGGATTTTGTGTGTTATTGTGAAGTGACCTTTGTGAGGTCAATTACATCAAATTAGGTATGTAATATGTATATCGCATGTAGCCGTAATTCTATTTTACTCGCATGTAGGTATTGTAATAAATAAAAGCCAATAATTAGGGTTCAATAATATTATGTAATAGTATATTCTGCACTTATTTAAAAATGAGCATTGTGTGACGAAGATATTATTGTTTTTGTAGAATCAGGATTCTGATTTATTGCTCTAAGGGATTCAGTGTATCTGGTCTGTATAGAACTACTAAAAACAGAACTTTACAAGTTGTCTTTTTACAATTAGGTATTTAATTTTAATATTAAAGGCCTGTCTTAGGTATGTTAGGAGAGATTATTGTGATCTTTAGTGCAAATACAACTATCACAACATCCTGTTAATAAGCTATTTCATAGTAGCACTCACTTATCACGGTTACTCATAGAAGCAAACATGCCATTCTCAAGCCTGCCCTTAGGGGCCATCCATAAAGTACGTCACACTAATTTCATGAGTTTTTGAGCACCCCCCCGTCCTTGTCACAGGTGGTCACATTTCTAAGACCCCCCCCCTCCCTAGTGTGACGTCACATGTTTTGCAATTTTACATCGAAAAATTATTAAATTAAAACAGCAGTTTCAAAATAGTTTTATTTCCATTTAATTTAAGTACTTTTTTATGAAATCAACATAATATCAAATATTTGAAACAATAACAAAAAAATAAACTAATGAATAAATATAAATTGTCCACAAAACAATTTAAACCGTATTGCCCTAAAGATAGAGTTGGACATATTTTTTAGTTTAATTTATATTTCAAATTACGCGATTAGTACCTCTAGATTTTGAAATGTGATGTCACGAAACTTAGGACCCCTCCCACCCCTTGTCACATCATGTCACACTTTGTCGACCCCCTCCCCCCCTCTTTACGTGTGACGTACTTTATGGATGGCCCCTTATAAGGAAACACGAATTTTGTAAAACGCAGATAAGACAAGAAATCTATTGTGACGCTTGTCTATTTTATCTTGTGCGTGGATTTGTTTGACATCTTTAACGGTATTTTGGTCCCTTGTTATGATACAAATTCTATGAATTCGATTGAATTGGAGCGCGTCCAAAAAAAGGCGTTCTGCGTAATGCTATAATATTAAGAACTAGCTGCCCCGCACGGTTTCACCCCCGTGGCTCCACTCCTGTTGCCCGTAGCGTGATGAAATATAGCCTATAACCTTCCTCGATAAATGGGCTATCTAACACCGAAAGAATTTTTCAAATCGGACCAGAAGTTCCCGAGATTAGTGCGTTCAAACAAACAAACAAACTCTTCAGCTTTATAATATTAGTATAGATTATCATGGAACTTCAGATAATAATATAATACACACACAAAAATACAGTAAGTGAAAAAATGCTGATGATTTAATTATAAATACTGTACTCGATGGATATAACATAGGTAGGTAGTAGGTAATTATAGTTAAAATATCCGGAAAGAACCGCATGAATTAATAATTTGAAGTAGGTATTGTTGAGATAAAATTGTTCGATATGATAAAAGAACATCAAGAGCGATGGATTTACTAGTAACAATTATTGAACACAAATGACGTCATCGGGTATTTAACCTTTTTACATAGACCAGTGAATATAAGTGATAACCACAAATACTTTGATATCTTTGGAAGACAGGTTCTTCCATGGAGTTTTTGTTTTTATTAATCTAGGTACTTTTAAGAGACTGATAAACGTATTTTTTTAAACAATTCCGATAAGCAGTTTATTTCCTATAAATAACTATTATACGATACCTTAATAATAATAAAAGGAAAACAGCTTAGTAATATGTTATTATTTAAAACTTTAATAACTGATTAGAATAATACATGTAGGTATAACGTTTCCGTTCAGACGTTTCTGTATAGGTACGTCGTTACGTACCTACTTACGAAGAACTTTTTATTTAAAGAAATTTATCCCAAGATTGTCACTTTTATGGTAACCATTATCATATCGTAATCATGTAAAATTCTCGAAATTTAAGAAAGTCTAAATAATCCGCATATTACATTGTAAAATAAAGTGGTAGATACCTAAGTATTTAATTAATCTAAAAAATCTAAACTGCGAAAGCCTTGCGCCAGCTGAAAGTTATGAATTTTTTAATTTATTGATACATTGGGAAAATGTAAACAAATCTATTTTTTTATAAATTGTACGTATTCTATTTAAAAATAAATTGAAGTAAATAACATAATCCATACTAATATTATAAATGCGAAAGTAACTCTGTCTGTATGTCTGTTACTCAATCACGCCTAAACTACTGAACCAATTTGCATGAAATTTGGTATGGAGATATTTTGATACCCGAGAAAGGACATAGGCTACCTTTTATTGCGAAATATGTACCACGGGCGAAGCCGGGGCGGCCCTCTAGTAAGTAATATCTCACTTGTCATCATTTCATATTTAACGCAACTATAAAATCTATTTAGTTCACCATAAAAAGTGTTTATAGGTAAATGAAGTACCTACCAACTAAATTAAATACAAGGAATCAGTCTTACAACCAGTAAACTGAATGACCAAATGATAATATTATTCTAAAACTCTAGGTCATTACCATAAGTGGGTGTGTTTCAATTCACATGACGTCAAAATTTTACATTCTGACACGTTTCATCTCGATGTTTTCCTCTAAATAGATGAATTCTTGAATTTGAATATATTTTAGTGGTTGTTATTCTATACTAATACCACAGAATACCTAGTAGTAGCTAACGCTACTAATATTGTAAAGCTGAAGTGTTTGTAACAAACAAAATTTTGTTTGCTTGAACGCACTAATCTCAGGAACTACGTGTCCGATATGAAAAATTGTTTCACTGTTAGATAGTCCATTTATCCAGGAAGTCTGTAGGCTATATTATATCATCACGCTAAGACCAATAGGAGCGGAGCAATGCAAGTAAAACCGCGGGGCACAGCTAGAACACATTTCAATTTTCAATATAGACTTGATGCACGTTTGTCTCATTTTGTTATTTATTATGTTTTCTAATTGCAGGAAGTGCTAGATGAATGCCATTATTTGCAACAACATTCTAAATTCTAATTTAAACAAGAAAAACATTGTGCGCGGTTTGCTACCTGAACGCTAAGGTCATTAGCTCATATGACCGGAACTACTGGGGAAGTACCTCCGATACCTATACTATATATTACGGTTTTTCTAAGGTTAAAGTTAAGGTGATAATACTGAAGTAAATCCAGGTCAATGACGGGGCATACCCTGGTAACATTGTTTTGGGTCAAGTATTCTTAAGTGTAGATTGTATTGAGATTTCGTAGAACCGGTTATTCTGAAATTTCGTGTACAAATTTGATGGATCCTCAATGAAACCTATGCTCCTCTTCTTTATAGAACTAATGGCTGCGGCGTTTAAATTACCTATGTAGTGTTATACGGCTATACTTATATGCCTAATTCGTACGGTCTACGGTTTTTAGATTATTATAGCATATTTTGTAGTAGGTAGGTAGGTGTAATATTTTTATTTTTTACAAGTTAAACGAGCTCTAACATTGTTCTACAAATCAGACCGGAGCCTTTGGATTTCTCAAAGATATTATTAAATATTTTATTTGATTTATAGTTTATACATATATAAATTAATTTTTTGTTTGTTTTACTTTTGTTTCATTTAGAAAAAATAAAGATAAAATTTTTGTTTAAAAATATTGAAAAAAATATTTTCAGTAATAAGGCAAAGATTATTAATTCTGTGTAATAATTGTACATTATTAATTAAATTAATCAAATAAAAAAAGAAAACAAAACTTAGGTTCCACCGAGATTTGAACTCGGATCGCTGGATTCAAAGTCCAGAGTGCTAACCATTACACCATGGAACCTTGATATCATTTCGCCAAAATTTAGAACTAATCGTGTTTACATTTTTCTATATAAAACAAATGACAATTAATTAAACGTAATTAAATATTTTCATAATTTTTTAATCACTTTTTAAGAATATCGACATTGTATACCAATTGATGACAGATGACAGATTATTTATTTCCCACTATATTATCATTGTTTTATACTTAGTAGTATTAAGTAAGTATAGTAGATGAATAATATAATAATACTAGCTTTCCACCCGCGGCTTCGCCCGCGCAGTCAAAGAAAAACCCGCATAGTTCCCGTTCCCGTGGGATTTCCGAGTTTAAACCTATCCTATGCCCCGGGGTAAAAAGTAGCCTATGTACTTTCTCGGGTATCAAAATATCTCTATACCAAATTTCATGCAAATTGGTTCTGTAGTTAGGGCGTGATTGAGTAACAGACAGACAGACAGAGTTACTTTCGCATTTATAATATTAGTATGGATTATGTACAAATTACAATGTAATCAAACGTACATTTATAGCATGTTATTATTTTTACCAGAAAGCTGATATATTATTTTCATTACCCCGCCCAAAAACTAACCCTAAATGTGTCAAGCCTTAACCCACTAAGGCTCCGGCCTCTTGGGCCCCGTAAAGTTTAATGAAAACGCATCAAATTTCATAATTGACGCGACCGTGGTACCGGCCCGGTCTTGAGGGACACACAATTTATTAATCAGAAATAATAATTCACTAGTAATGTACTTTGGGTCGTGATGTACAGGTGATAACGATCAGCGCGGAAGGGTTAGGCTGGGTGACATGACTGCGGGTTAATGGGTTGTTTTTTAAACTACAGTATAATATAAATTGCATTACACTACGCTACAGGTACATAATTTTTTAGTTTACGTATTTTGAGGTAGGTAGGTATTTGGTGAAGCATGTGGGTGCCAAATAAAATTTGGACATTTTTGGAATTGAAGTAAGTGGGTAGTTTTTTATTATATATTGGGCATTTAACTATCTATTCTATGATAAATGATTGAATACAATATCAATTATTATACTCAACACAATTATTATTTGGTAAGTATATCATGTTCTTATTTTTCCGTGATGAGGGACCAAATTAGTGATTCAAATAAAGAATGCATCGAATGCAATGAATACAAAGCATGTAATATTTAGCAATGAAAAAATAAATATCTGATACCACCTGATACTTTAATATATTTTGGCAATGAGCATAATGCCATACCATCTCGGGACACAACATAAAATTATCTCATAGTGCCACACCCACGAATTCGATCTCGTTTCACACACATTTCACTAGATGGCGCTGTACCAATTCCCATGCAAATTTTCTATGGTTAATTAAACGCTGTTTAAACTATGTTTTAGACTTTAGTACGTTTAACTTGGCTCACATAGATTTTTCCAACCCGTAAACACGCCACGCGGTCCCCGGGCGATGCTAACGAAAGAGTTACTTTTTTAATTAATTTAATCAGTTGATGCCACAGGCGCGGCATTACGTTTCGGTGTTTAGTTACAATATTAATGGATACTAACTATTTAGGTTTTTGTTCAGTGAAATCTAGGAAACTAGTTGTCGCGTCGTTGTTAATTAATTTTATGTAATCCGTTGATGGTATTTGGGACAGTTGATTGTGCTCTGCAATAGGAAAGGTTATGGATGGAATAAATTGAAAACGGCTTAGGTGATTTCATTCACTGAGAGGTAACTACTTACCTTTTTTTAATAATCTATGCTAACAGGCTCTGACATACAATTTTGATTTTAACATTTTATTTGAATCTTACCTCATAAAACATTTTTAGCGAACAAAAAAATTATAAGAACTTTGAAGAAAGAAAATTTACAAAATCCAAATAATGTGAATATGAGAACTAAAACTAATATAAGAAATCAAAATTAATGCGTAAAAAAAATTGCAAAAGTACAGGTTCCACCGAGATTTGAACTCGGATCGCTGGATTCAGAGTCCAGAGTGCTAACCATTACACCATGGAACCGTATTAAAGTGTGTCGAAATTTTGGATTTATTGATTCAAGTTTATCTGATCATGCACATAAATAAATAATTATGATAAAACTAGCGGTCCGCCCCGGCTTCGCCCGTGGTACATATTAACGTTTTCTCTACATAAGAACCATCCTCGTACTTCAAGGAATATAATAAAAAAAGAATTATCGAAATCGGTTCAGCCGTTCTCGAGTTATGGAATTACAACGAAAAGTGGCATTGATTTTTATATATTAGAAGATTATTCAACAAAGTAGCAAATCACTGCCATAATATTTTAGAGCAAGTCAAATATTTTTTATGAATATCTTATATAAAAATATTTCATTAGGCGGCCGCGGGTATTAACTATTACGATCTCACTTATTATAAAGGTCTTCTCTTCAGAGCTTCGAAAGGTAAGAAAATCAGAAATAAAAACATCAATCAACATTAATTGCGAACACAATAGCAGCCATTCAAAAATAAAAAAATCATCTTATGATAAAAAAAAATCAATATTACCTTTGCCACATAAAAAGTGAATTGTAGGTACCTACCTAACTACCAAAAACTAAAAAGTTACGGAGTCAACAAACATATCAAAATAGTTTTTTTTTTCTAAATGGCAACTCCCCCAAGCATTGTAACTCGATAATATATTTATTGGCGGGAAACCGTTTGAAAATGGAACGGTCCTCGAGCGGTTATATCCGACGTCGACATAACGCTCACGTCCGAATGTCTTCTACATTTTTATTTTGTCAATATTTAATGTGATGCTTTGAAATATTTTGGGGTGAACGTGCGGTTGATGTCTCAAGACTGATATGGGGATAAAAAATCAAGCAGAAAGCAAGAGCGTTCACATAATAATAATCAAAATATGCCTATGTGAGAAAGAAACCGTATCAATAATTATAGTAAATGCTTTTTAGATTTTTTTTTCTTAATGTTTTATCGAAATATTTAGTCAAAAAGTGATATCGATTACTTGCCTTTTTATAATAAATGTGTTGCCTAATTCCTGGCATACATCAAAAGATTTTGAAAATCATGGTAGGTACCTAAGGTTGGTACGTTTCCCTACATTCCTTAAACCACATTTATGATTCACATCGTACTATATTTAATTATTTTTAAAGAAATCTTCAGACCCGTCTTCTTACCATATATCGTGTATGCCGTAACCCGAAGTCACATCTTCAGGCATACCTACATTTGAGATGGGCCGCTTAGCGATTGGCATAAAATATTGTTTTTGCCAATATCTGAACAGGGAATTTCAGTATGGACAGGAGTCGGGTTGAATACGGTTTAAATGTCAATCTTATTATAGTGAGATGGATGTAAATACTACTTAATATAATATTTGGGTAATATCTTAAAACGTTTTTGTTGCGTCTTCCTTGTTGGTTGTTTATTTTGACTCCTAAATTACTTTTTGGATTATTATGATCAGTGTGCTTGATACCACAGATTATTGATGCAATAATTTAATTATCATTTCCTATTCATTTCATTTATTTGGCACAAAAACAAAAATACAGTAGGGAAAATAAACAGTTAAAATACAAATTTTACATTATAAATTATAATGATGCCAAAAAGATCCCCACGTCAGCAAAATTTACAAAATTTACAGGGAAAGTTTCTGTAACACAGGTTATTTGTGACGACATCGACGTTTAATAATTATATTTTTTAATTGTAATAAAATTTTATGAAAAAATATATTAACTTGCAAGGACTTCTATTTAATTATAGCCGTAGCCTATTTTGTTAAAGAAAAAAACAGAAACAAATTAAGAAGACTTATAGATCATTCCAGAGTCCAGACGCATGCAACTCATTTGTCGTTCACCCCTTGCAATAATTGTCAAACCAGGCGGCTTGTTTTTAGTGTATTTTAGTGGAGAACAAATAGTCTTTTTAACTGACTGCAATGAAATCTTGGAGTAGACCGTACTCCTTCAATGAAAGTAGCGTGAAATACCATTTTTACCATGTTTTTGATTATCATTTTAATTTTTATTTATAATGTGTTTAAAAATAATATTTTTTTAACCCGACGTTTACAGCGAGCATATGGTCACGTTTACGAAATCACGTTTATGAAATCATATTCTTGTGAATCAAAAGATATACCTAACTACCAAAGATCCTGAAGCGTGAAGCAGTTCCAACCTCGTCAGTTGACATGTAAAAACATATACACAATTTATTCACAATGCCACAATACTTCTCACTCGGAAGTCTTATTAAATCGCTCTATCCAAAGTGACTGATTGTTGGAGTACAAGGTTCGTGGTGTGAATATTTTATCGTCAACTTGTACCATCTGTCTTCCGTCCAATATTGTCCTGGCGATGGATGGACGAATTCGTGGCTTCTGTTTTTTTTTTTTTTAACTAACTCTTTTGTTTTGGGTCTATAGTATTGTGTGGAGCTTTGGGTCGGTACCTACTCGGTACCTACACTCTACAGTCATATACCTACATCATACATTTTGGACACTGATTGGAAACTACTGAACTTCTTTATTTGGAGCTTGTCCATGTGGAGCTCTTTAGTTTTTGACATAGATTAGAAACCTAAGAGCCTAGTTTATTATGTTGGTAAATTGTTCTTTTTATTATTACTAAAAAAGATCGGATAAAATGAAAAAGGTTAGACACTATATTATATAATATAATAGAACACGATTCCACTGACAATCTATACATATAATAAAATCGTAGGAAAGTCAAAACTGTACATTGAATATTTTTTTAAAAGAATACATAATCCATGATCTATAATCGATATAGAAGCCAAAATCATAGTTTTTAGAATTTTTGTCTGTTTGTCTGTTTGTCGGTTTGTCTGTTTGTCTGTTTGTCTGTATATTTGTCCGAGCTAATCTCGAAAAGTACCGCATAGATTGACTTCAAATTTTGCATGAATATTACTAACAGGTCGGGTGAGGCTTTTATATACACATTATCATGCTATCACCTCCGGGGGAGGAGCTGTGAACCTTTATTTTTCTAACGTATTCCGTGTATTACACGGCGTACAATCTAAAGACTCATGTTTAAATGTTGTTTTTGGGTAAGCCACGCTATTATCTAGCTTTACACTATAAAAACTACGTCATTTACGTAATTTTGGCAGAGAAACAGTTTAATGAATCTTAGTAGTATAAAGACAAATTTGAAACAGCGCCATCTATGAGACTTCATTAAAATCAAATCAATTTACATGTTTAACGCTTCTTGCAAATTTATAATTAAAAATTAAATAATATGATGTTGGTGGGGTTTTTAATTGTACTTATTTATTTAACTTTTTAACCCATGTCTTCCCAGAGTCCACTTCAGGTGCTTATATTTTATGTGAATATACTAAATAAAATTTTACAAGTGAGGGTAGATGTTTATTATTTGATGTCAAACAAGACACTATTAACAGTTAATTGTGACATTTAAAAAAATCCTTCTTGCGTTCCCACAAAAGGTAAGTTGTAGCTTTTATATTTATTCTTTATTAATTAATTATATAGTTAGACTCATGTTTTTAATTAGAATTGGAGTTACGACAAAATAAGAAAATGATGAAATTTTATTTTTATGTATAACTTTTACAAGACTATATTAAACGCCCAAAGAAGGTCACTTTAGTTCTTGATAGAATTTTATTTGTTAGTAGCTTTTTAATAAAATTAGGTAAAGTAATCTTTTCATATTTTTTATTTACAGATTCAATGTTCATAAAAATTAACGATTTGCATGAGGATGTAGTAGAAATAAGTATCCTGGCGCGTGGTCAATTGTTGACTAAAGTTAATTTCCAACGTATGGTACAATCATTGGAAGAATCTTGGGTAATTTTAGAGGATATTTTTCGGGAATGAGAAAAGGGGCAGCCAACCACGTATCAGCGTGCGTGCGTGAGAATCTACCTACGTTTTAGTACCAAAAAAATGTTATTTTGAAACCTAAATATTGCACTCACAACTACTGTACAAGTATGATTTTTAATCGTGCTTTACTGTCATCTGATTGTTTTAAATTATCGTTATGGCTATCGCGGTACAGATCGTACTGGGATCAGAGTACATATTATTTATCAATTGGTGTGGTAATATACGTACCACACCAAGTAAAATATTTACAATCATACCAAATGGATTAACACGGTATGTACATAAGGCGGTCTTATCGCTTACTAGCGATCTCTTCCAGACTGCCCAAGGTAAGAGATAAAGAATTATACTCATGATCCAGCAATTTTCAACCGAAAAAGAAGTTTTTCTGTAATTGGTAGTTGTTTCATTTATTTATTTTAAATACCTAATTTTACTTTTATATTTGCCCATTTGCATTACATTCAGCTTCTATAAAACTTATAAAAATTTTATGTTTATTTCTGTCTAATATAAATACTCTTTTTTAGATATAAATAACAAAAACAACTTTTTTATTAAAATTTAGTACCTTGAGAAGATATTATCTATGTGTTAATAGAACAATACATAAAGGAAATTATGTTATGATTTTATACAATGAAAATATGTAAAAAAATATTAGCAGGTGTAATTATTATATTGATCCCGAACCCAAAACTGTAGTTAATTTTTTTGTCATTTAGTGTTTAATTCATGTCAATTGGTTTATTAATAAAAAAAATTATGATCATTTAAATAATCACGGCGAACATTTGCTAAGGCATTCATGTACAAGGTGTAATCGTTCAGTGTGCACAGGCGATTTTTTTTTGTAAGTATTACAGATAACAAAAAACTTTAAACTGATATCGAAAGTACTTAACCTAATAATGGCCGTAATCATTTTTTTTAAATAAATCGAGAAATATAAAAAAAAATATCTTTAAACCCTCCCATACATTAAGTACATAATATGAAATATGAATATCCCATATACATTTAATATGAAAGATTTTAGCTTTCTTTTTCTTTTTTTGGTTGTCTGCTTTAATTACTTCGCAAATTTGAAGTGGCATTTTCCACGCTTTTTCCGGACATTTTCACGCATTTTCCGGATATTTTCCGGACATTTTCCGGGCAATTCCTCACGCATTTTCCGGGGATTTTCCAGGCATTTTCCACGCCTTTTCCGGACCATTTCACGCATTTTCCGGATATTTTCCAGGCATTTCCCAGGCATTTTCCTGACATTTCCCTGACATTTTCCGGAGATTATCCAGGCATTTTCCACGCTTTTCCGGATATTTTCACGCGTTTTCCAGATATTTTCCGGGAATTTTCTGGGTAATTCACAGGAAATTTCCGGGGATTTTCCATGCATTTTCCACGCTTTTTCCGGATATTTTCCAGATATTTCCCAGGCATTTTCCAGGCATTTCCCAAGCATTTTCCGGACATTCCCTGACATTTTTCCGGGGATTTCCAGGCATTTTCCACGCTTTTTCCGGACATTTTCACGCATTTTCCGGATATTTTCGTGACATTTTCCGGGAATTTTCCAGGCATTTTCCACGCCTTTTCCGGACATTTTCACGCATTTTTTGAATATTTTCCGGGCATTTTCTGGGCATCTCTCAGGCTTTTTCCGGGGATTTTCCAGGCATTTTCCACGCTTTTTCCGGATATTTTCCAGACATTTCCCTGGCATTTTCCGGAGATTTTTAGGCATTTTCCACGCTTTTCCCGAACATTTTCACGCATTTTCCGGATATTTTCCGGGTATTTCCCGGACATTTTCACACATTTTCCGGGGGATTTTCCAGATATTTTACAGGCATTTTCCGGATATCCCCGGAAAATGCCCCAGATTTCCGGAAAGTACGTAAGTTTTTTAGCTTAGATTAGTAATAAATTCTATTAACAATTCTATGAATTGTTTATGGTAAATAAATAAATAAATAAATTTATGGTAGTACGTGTTTACTAAATAATTGTAAGTAAAGTAGTAACTACTATGCAGTCGCTATTCCACGCGGACGAAGTCGCGGGCACAGCTAGTGTAAAAATAAATTAATTAATATTCTTACTTTAGTGGACTTCAATGTTATTAATAAAAATAAGATATCAGCACAAACATTAGAAATAAAACGCAGACCATTTGCACCATTAGATTCTTAATTATTTAATATTCCACTCGACATAATTGACCTTAAATACTAGGTACAAAAGATAGGTAAAACACTTAGTTCTCAGTTGTAGGTTTGATGGGGAAGTACCTTGAAATGTTAACATTATCTCTAGACGTGATATGATCTACAACTAAATATGATTGCAGCTAATAGTTTTTATTGCTTGTTTTTACACGAATTGTTCATAGGGAACGTAAAATACACTTTGTCTTGAAATACAATGTTAAAAATAGTTTAAAATGTCTAATTATACTTTATGGAGATAGTTTAAATGTAAAAAATAAGGATATTGATGTAGGATTTCAAAAAATGTTGGAAATTAGTAGTAAGACTAAATGTAAATTTATGTTGTGTACATTGCCATACCTACCTGGTTTGACACAAGAACAAAATAGATTAATTCATAATATGAATTTAAAATTGTATAATGTAACAAATCATCATTGTGATGCATTTATTTACTTTGACATTAATTTGTGTATTAAATCTTTTACTTTGACAAAGAATACAGTGTATCTGCCATCTAGATTTAAGCGAGAACTTGCTATGTTAATAGCATATAATATTAACCAGTCTGGTACATGTTCGGTATCAGACCCTGGATCTACTATAATTTTATGTAGTAGTAATTATATACACCAACCTAGTGT
The DNA here is from genome assembly GCF_905220415.1 of Colias croceus. NCBI lineage: Eukaryota > Metazoa > Arthropoda > Insecta > Lepidoptera > Pieridae > Colias > Colias croceus. The sequence continues at coordinate 2,578,417 of NC_059539.1, read as the reverse complement.
TGACAGAAAATCTAGCCCTAAGCTAGATTTAAACTAGTATATAAGACAACAGCTAAGCAGACTTTTTCTATTGTACATCAAAACATTCAAGGCTTGGCTAGCAAATTATTAGAAATAGAATTGTTTTTAAATCATAATAGTATTAAGGTTTTTTGTGTAACAGAACATTGGCTTAAACAATGTCAGTTGTTAATAAATATTGATAATTATAAATTAAAAAGTATATACTTCAGGACATATGCTATTCATGGAGGTTCTCTTATTTTTGTTCATAATAGTGTAAAATGCAAAGAACGAACTGACATTGTTAGTCTTTCTGTAGAACGGACCATTGAACTGTCCTGTGTTGAACTGGAGCGTTACATTATTGTTTGCGTTTATAGACCCCCTTCCAGTGACTTTAATATGTTTGAGACAGTCATGGAAGAAATATTAAAGCGTTTAAGTAGGAGTAAAAAAAAAGTTATAGTATGTGGTGATTTTAATATTGATGTACTTTTACAAACACAAACGGCAACACGAATTGTTAATTTGTTTCAGTCATTTAACCTGTATAAACTTTTTAATGAACCCACACGAATTACACCTACTTCTGCAACCTGTATTGATAATATATACTGCGACTGCATCTGTTTAGAGAAAAATATTCTCAATACACTCACTTCGGATCACTGTGGCCAGAAAGTAGTTTTTGAATGGGATTGCTTACCTGAATTTAAAAGAACTAATGTTAGGCCTATAACTAAAAAAGGCATTAATAAATTTAGAGATAATATTAATAAAAACCTGCCCGTACTGAATGATCAATCCTGTCATAATAATCCTTGTGAAATGTTTAAAAATCTTTTTAATTTAGTTCATAGTGAATTTGAAAAAATATTTAAAGTTAAATCTTTAAATATTACCAAGGATTTACCATTTAGTAAATGGGCGACACCTAGCATACATAGGTGTAGGATTGTTCTTTATGAGTTATATGGTATGAAGCAATATAATAAAGATCCATCTTTTCTTAGTTATGTTAGAAATTACTCAAAAACTTTTAAAATTGTTTGTTTTACTGCGAAGCGTTTGTATATCAGGGATAAAATACGCGACTCGGATAATAAAGTTAAAACAGTTTGGTCTATTATTAATGGTGAAATGGGTAAAAGCAAATCAAGTAATACCATAAAACTTGTAAATAATGGCATGGTTATTGACAAAAATGCTGATGTTGCGCTTGCTTTTGAAGATTTCTTTAGTAGTGTCCCTGCTAGCATTACTAATAATTTAAATTCGTCTTCAATACTTGCAGAGACCTTTTTGAGGGACCATGTTGCGGGGTGCAGTACATTATTTGAATTGCGTCACGTAACTGCTAATGATATTGTTACAGCATTTAAGACACTTAATTTAAAAAATACTTGTGATCTTTGGGGAATGTCCGTAAATTTAGTTAATAATATAATAGAAAATATTGCAAACAATTTAGCTTTCATATTTAATAAGTGTTGTGACTATGGTACATTTCCTAATTTACTAAAGCTTAGTAAAGTTATACCTCTATTTAAAAAAGGTGATCAAGAAGACTGTAACAACTACAGACCTATCTCGATTTTACCAACATTAAGTAAAGTTTTCGAAAAGTTAATATTAAACCAATTGACTAGTCACTTTGCTTCTAATAATTTGCTGCACACCAAACAGTTTGGTTTCTCAAAGGGGCGCTCAACCACAGATGCTGGAGTTGCACTACTAACACATATATATAAGGCATGGGAAAACTCAAAAAATGCTTTGGGGATATTTTGTGACCTCTCCAAGGCATTTGACTGCGTTGAACATTGTACTTTATTGCGTAAACTTAATCACTATGGGATTAAAGGACAAGCTCAGAACCTCATAGCCTCATACCTTCATGATAGGATACAAACTGTAGTTGTTAATGGAGAACGTTCTAGCGGTGCGTCAATTAACATTGGTGTTCCACAAGGATCTATTTTAGGACCCTTCTTGTTCTTGGTATATATCAATGATCTACCTTATTATTTACAGGATAGGTGTGAAATAGTTCTGTTTGCAGATGATACCTCATTAATATTCAATGTGGATAGGCATGACCCAAATGTTGACGAAGTGAACAGTACTCTTTTACACATATCCGACTGGTTTACTGCTAATAATTTATTATTAAATGCCAAAAAAACAACTTGTGTTGAATTTTTACTACCTAACGTTAAAAAGTTGAGCAGAAATATTACCTTGAACGGGGAGGTATTACACCCTACAGAATCGACTGTATTTCTTGGGTTAACATTGGACGAGAAACTACAGTGGGGAGCCCATGTCAACACCGCTGCAGGTAAGCTCAGTTCAGCAGCATATGCAGTCCGAAAGGTAAGGCATCTCACCGATGAAGATACAGCTAGATTGGTTTATTTCAGCTACTTTCATAGTATTATGTCCTATGGAATTCTACTATGGGGCAGGGCAGCAGATATAGAAACTATATTTATCTTACAGAAAAGAGCCATTCGCTCTATATATAATTTACGTGCTCGGGACTCACTAAGAGATCTCTTTAAGAATACTGGTATACTTACTCTACCATCACAGTATATATTTAATAATATTTTGCATGTACACAAAAACGCCAACTTACACACAAGAGTAGGAGATAGACACTGTTATGGCACAAGGAACAGAAATAGAATTGAAATGCCATTTTTCCGATTAGCTAAAGTTAAAAATTCATTTATGGGTCAAGGTATACGCTTTTACAATAGAATTCCTCATAATATTAGAGAGTTTAGTAGTTCTAAATTTAAAACTTATATAAAAAATGTACTAGTTCAGAGAGCGTACTACAGTATTCAGGAATATATGGACGATAAAAACCCATGGAGGGTTGTCGCGTAAAAACCACAGGACAGTTCTTTGTATATTATGATATAATATTATGTATTTAGATATAAGTTACATATTATGTAATATCGACATGATTTTAAAAGAGCAACTATGGAGTTTCTTGCCGATTCTTCTCCATAGATCACTGCTTTCCGAATCGGTGGTAAATGTTAAAATAATTATGTAATGACGATTCGAAAGTGCTACTATATAGTAGTCTAATTGAATAAATAAATGTTTGAGTTTGAGTTTGAATAGTAAACGCAGACAAAATTGAGAGAAAGCTTCCACGGTTCCATGGTGTAATGGTTAGCACTCTGGACTCTGAATCCAGCGATCCGAGTTCAAATCTCGGTGGAACCTGTTCTTTTGATTTATTTATATTCGAGTACATTAATAGACAATTATTTTCTTCTTACGGGGGGTTATTTACTTTAACAATTCCTTAAATATAGCTAATATTTTTAGGCAAACTTTTTCTGTGTTTATAAAACTAATAGCTCTAAAACTTTACGGCTCTTCTTTCGAATATTATTGATGTTATTAGTGCCCTCGGTAAACATTCTACATAAATAATTAACATATTAACTTTACGAGACCGGAGACGTATTATCTAGCGATATTCTTTGAATACTTTGCACTGTTAAAGTTCGTCTAAAATAAGTATTATCAAATCTGTTTTTACAATAACTTTCACAATTCACATTAGTGTTTCTCATCTTCCAAAGATTCCAATTACACAAACAAGATGGCGCTGATTGGTCGTCATACGATTATCTCTTCAAAGCAAACGCAAAAGATATTTCCCACACGCACAGTAAGTAAGTACAACTACATACATCTCCCGGGAAATTCCGCATCAATATCAAGTCACTCCGCGAGATGAAGCCTGGCATGGAAATCTTAATCCAATACGCTACGACATAATGATTTATACCGTGCGATATGCTGATCGGGTGCGATAAAATGTCGCATGGAAGTAAGTTATTTATTTTAAATTTTTGGTTGGGTAATAATGGTGATCAACTGATCATTATTATAACGGCTTTATTTATCGTACAAAGCTAAGGCCTTTGGCTGTATACGAAAACATTGAGTGTGGTGTGACAGATTGTTATTTAATAAGCGCAATCATACAATCATTTGTTGTAAATTAAAACCAATTTCTATTCCATTAATTTGTAGATTGATAATGCCCACTCTACTAAAGTTAGGTTCTATAAGTAGGTATGCGTTGAATCTTTTTATTTTTAAAGCTTAATGCTAGACAGAAGACAAATTCCCGCTGCTGTTATACTAATAACTACTAATATTTGTAACTTCATATTGTTTTTTTTAATACTCTACATACTATTATGGTATTATGAGTGCAAACTTTTGGAGATGATGTAAAATGTTACTATGAAGAGGGTTTAATAGGTACAACAATTTTAGAAAATAGCACTTTCAAACATTGTATTTACTACTTATCCAAAAACCATCAATCATTGGACGTGTTTTAACTTTCTTTTGATTTTCCATAAAGCTCCAGCAGCATTTTAGCGCTGAAACTCTTTCCGCAATACACTCAAAATGTACACACCTGAGCGCAATCATATTACAGCTTCCTCGTTCTAGACGGATTTTTTTGAGACTCCTATATTGATGTACAGTATGCTAATACTTCAGCCTGACAGAAATTGAAGTTTTAATCTTTTCCTGTTAGGTAGGTATGGATAGTGATCGGTAACTACGGTTCAACGGGTTACTTTAAAATAATAATTGTTAGTATTCAGTGACTAGTATTTCATTCTTTGAATTTGGTGAATAAGTTTATTTTTCGTACAACAACGAGCAAAGGCAGTATACCTAAATATGAGGTGACCACCACCACCCATACCTAAGCAATTGCAACGTCAGGGTAAATTACGGATTTTGGGAATGTTTGAAATATGGGACGAAAAAAATAGCGATATTTGATTTTTTCTAATTGTATTTGCAACGTATGCACTATGCATATTTTATTTAGGATTTAAATCATGAATAAACACCATCACTGTCGCTAAACAGATCTTAAACGGCGGCACAGGGTAACCGCACATTAATCGAGCGACAGCCGCTAACCGAAAGCGCTGTTTAATCCCCGTTCTATATTTGAAATATAGTCGGAACTAGTCTAAATTAACGGGACGTTATTAATGGGACGCTCCCAGTCCGATTAAACCCAATCTCCGGTAATCCGTGGGTGAGAGTCGGTTTATTAATTTGAGAAATTGTTCTATTTGTTAGGGTCTAATATTAATAATTGTGTCGGAATTGGAGGTGGTTAATCCAGCCTTTGTATGTTGACAATAATGGTTTAATGAGGTTTAAACTTTGCGTACTATCTCTTGTTCAGTAGAGTACGTAATAGAGCCTTTTCAGAGAGAGACCTTTTTTTTGTATTATTTTTTAATATAAAATATATACTAACAGCAATCTCATAAATAGGAAGATAAGCAGTAGGAAAATATGTAGCTTCACTGCTCATCCAGATGGGATTTTTTTCACTCGGTTTGTAATCTTCATAGTTTCATCTAAAAGCACCTTCTTCACGAACTATTCAATCAAATCTATCAAATGAAATCTCTTCGTGCACTCATAGAACTTATCTTTCCAAATGTAACTACATCTAACCCCAACATCAAGCACGCTCGGGCAAGCCATTATGAATCGCAATGTTTAGCTCGACGTCAAATTAAATTACCAATTTAGTACATTTCCCAGTTGGCAGGGCAGGCACGCACTAATTACCGAAGAGAATTCAATGCAATAAATCACGGACATAATATAACAGGGCTCAGTCGTCGCGTCGTTCAGGAATGCACGCCCCAAATCCACGGGTCGAGCCCGGATATATTTGAAACGTTGATTACGGGTACGGTGTCACCGGCCAGTTTTTGGCGAGTTCTATTTTGATTTTGAATTTATAGACCTTGTGTAGAGTGCTATTCACGATTTTTAAGTTTATGCTTCGTTTGATATGTTTTTTAAAGTGGAATATAGAAAAGAATTTTTAGGAGATTCACATTAAAAACAATTTAAAAAAATACTTACCAAAAAATTAGTTGAAATACCGAAAAAAGAATAATTGAAATACCGAATAAAATCTAACAATGCTGCCCCATTATTAATGGGATAAAAAAAAATTACTCCTAAACTGAGAACCTTCGTCTCTTTGGGAACATCAGTCAAATATACAAAAATAATTACTGGGCTGGGTAATCGCAATTTAACAGTCTCATCTGAATCGTACTTTGTGCGCATCGCTATGAAACAAACATTGGAAAAATCCGCATCACAATATGAACCACGATATACCTGCCTACATGGTTTTCCTATTCTAGAAAAAAATATTTATATTGATGCATGTGTCATCGCGATTATTATAAACGTGTAGGTTGACAGGTAACCGTATAACTTCACAACGTATAGTTTCCAGCAGAAGACCCACTGCATATTAACAAATAGGTTATTAGTAGAACAGTCTCCAAAATGCTGAGGTTAATAATTCCGTAACAGAGGCAAAGAGCCACACAGCCAAATTGAACGTCGGGCAATTTAAATTTTCCAATTCGAAATTCAAATTAATGACGCGACTACAAGCACTTGTTTCGTCACTTGTTATCCCCACATTTGTTTCCCGCAACGGCCTAATCCCGGGTTTGTACCGGGATAATCCGGGATCACGAATCATGACACTATTGTTGTAAGTGTGAAACCGACACAAATAGGCCTACGGCTTTACGCACCCCTGCGATACACCTTCAGTTTATGCGGCGGATGATCTAATCTAAAACGGACTCTATGATATGGATATAGAGCTTATATTAGATAAGTTATAATCTGTGAATGCAATGTAATTGAAATAAGAGTCCGAACTTAAAAGGTGCTCGCTTTCACTGCGTTTTGTACCTTATTTTCTACGCAATTAGATTCACTTTATTGAAGTATTGTGTAATAATGTAACGTTTCGTCGTAAAACGCCGTATCTTGTTCAAAAACAACTGTGCTTAGCCTTTTAGTGAATTTTTATTTGTGTACGGTCATTGTGCGTTATTAACGAGATTATTTTGGTATCGGCACAGTTTGTTCAAATATTGGCGGTTCATTTAATAGAATGGAAAATTGTTAAGAGTTTTATTGATTCATATTATGTACCACATATAAATAAAATACATTTTATTGGTGTATGTCTACATTGTTGTTTATTTTTTTATATCATAGAGCCACGTATATACGACATACCGTATGGTGTGCATGTTTCCCCTTATTACTTTCTTCTTCTATGATTAATTAAGCGATAAGCAAATAATATTGTTATTACATAAGTATATAATTTTCTACAGATATATAGTAACCTACTAAAATTATAAATGCGAAATAACTCGGTCGATTTGTTATAAAATATCTCGAAGCACTGAGCCAATCATGTATGCGTATAATTCCCACATAGAATAGGTAGGATCAGAAACTACTTAAGGTATTCAGTTCAGAGACAGTCATGTCTAGATAATAAAGGTAGGCCTGCATCTCAAGGAATTATGCAAACAACCACAAAACTGTATGGGCTATCGCGTAAACGTTCACTTTACGATCACAGCCTGCGCCTAACCACGATACCTTTATATGCTACGATATTTTGTCAGTTGAAAAATATCGTCCAGTTTTTTATATGTGATGCAGACTTATTTGTATTCTGATGTTTTGTTTTAATCTGTTCATTAGTGAACATTTTGCGATTGTTTTTGGTATTTATAGAATACTTAATCTACTTGAATTGAAGAATTATAGAAATAAATAAATTGAATTTCGGTGTAACACCATACAAACATTATATTATTGATTAGTTAGTAACATTTCGTCATTGTCGCTAACAGCTGTATTTAAATAAATGATTCCTAACTAAATATTTTAAAACTTGACCTCTACGATATCGCGTCGCTATCGTCGCGTGTAAACGACACGATTCGCCAACGTTAACCGTTCGATAATTATCCATACATTGACGACACCCACGTGTGTCGTACGGCATGCACGCGAGATGGAAACTTTAATACACATGTAAATTTGCTTTTATATCTCACTTAACGACGGCCATTATGGGTATTGCCATGGAATTTGATGTTTCGATATATGGGAATCGCTTATTGGATAGTTAGAATTGAGGTGGGGGTGGAAGTTGTATGTAGGTATAATTATATGTTTCTCTGAACGAACGATAGTCTTTTATAGGAAGGCTATGCCTTGACCATTCTAGCCTCTAGGCTACACAAAATTTCTATAGGAAATCCTTATTCCTGAGTCCCCTGTTTCCTGACTACTTACTATTTATTGTGTTTTGGCTCTAGCCATCGAAAGTGTGAGAGATTGTTATATGTCAACCAAAAACAGTTTTTCATACTTGAAGATATGTAAAAATCTAATATAAATACGAAAGGCGAAAGTTTGTAAGTATGGATGTATGGATGTATGGATGTAGGTATGGATTTATGGATGTATGGATGTATGGATGTTTGTTACTCTTTCACGTAAAAACTACTGAACCGATTACAATGAAATTTAGCACACATATAGAAGGTAACTTGGATTAACACATAGGATAGTTTTTATCCCGGAAATCCCACGGGAACGGGAACTATGCGGATTTTCCTTTGCAAACGCGGGCGAAGCCGAGGGCGGAAATCTAGTATGTTTATAAACAACATTTTGCGTTCGAAATTCAGTTAATGCAAATACTTCCTAGGTACTTACTTCAATGGACAACAAAACACGAATGAATGAAAGTGTTCCCTACTAGTTGTTGGGCTCTAAAAAGCCTAGCATATGTGCATATTTTGAATGTTTAGCACGAAATAATATAATCACGTTGCTACACACTCTTGAAGGATTGCCGACTTGACCATAATATGTGTAATTGAACATAATATTGGTTGTACCTAATGTCGGTATATAGCGTATTTACATAATGTATTTACTCATCTGACCTTTTCAATAGCAAAAATATTTTTAATCATTTTATCTATACTAATATTATAAAGAGGAAAAGTTTGTAATTATGTATGTATGGTTTTCACGCATAAACCTCTCAACCGATTTTGATGAAATTTGGCACAGACAATCTTTAGACCCTGAGAAAAAACATAGGCTACCTTACCTTTTATTGCGAAATATGTACCACGGGCGAAGCCGGGGCGGACTGCTAGTTATATTATATTGTTCATATTCCCCTGCTCTACCGTTTTCTGTATGTTTCGGTAAATAATATAAATAGGTATCTCATGATCCTCTCCGATTAAATAAAACGAAATACCTACGGTTGAAAATTTAGAAGTTATGATGGAAAAAAATATTAATTTAGTTTTTTGTTACAAGTATAGAAATGTGTTAATTAACTATTTTATAACATGTGTCGATGGTTTATAAATTCACACTGGATGAGGTATCTAATGATGATATTAAAACCGGTTTCAATACAAAAATAATACAGATTTTAATCCGATAATAACTTTCTAAAAATCTCTCATCGGTTCCATGGTGTAATGGTTAGCACTCTGGACTTTGAATCCAGCGATCCGAGTTCAAATCTCGGTGGAACCTGATTTTTGGAAAATCTTAAATTAAATGACTAAAAATCTGATGGTATTTTTTCTTATCTGCGCTTGTGAGTTTGTAAGCCATATTCAAAATTTATTAATGTTATAAGACGTCTTTTTTAATAGATTTGTAAAATTCAAAAAAAAAAAAAAAAACACCTTTTAACGTATGAATAGTCATAGGGCCAAAATGTTGTTGATGCTTGCTGCTCTCTGCTCTACACGTGAAGGTATGTAATAATAAGTATGTAAAGCATTTCATGTTAAAAAAACTATAGATAGGTATTAAAAATATGTAAAAATTATTTATAAAAATCGATTAAAATAGATTGTGATCGATTGAAATCAATATTTGTAATTATTCATTACAATTTTATAACACTTTTACTAATAGAGATGACTTGATTGTACTTAATTATTTAATTCATAATAATTATTATCTTTCTGATCGATCGCTCTATTCACCTATTGCCTATAATTCATTATATCTCCTTAAATTATATGAAAAATGAACACTTTGATAATATACTAGCAAAGCCGTATAACCGTACATTTGCTTTTTATGTATAATGTACGACCATACGTACTCAATTTTGTATATATGTAATTAACTAATTAATTCTTCACGTTTGTAAGAAAAATTATTAACATTATTGGCATTTTTTCTAAATTATAATTTTTTATTAGATCTCTCTTAAGGGCGCCAACTGCCAAGCACGCGAAAAAGAGAATACAATATTAAACACGATGGTTTATTAACGTTTTAGGTCTTAATGTAATAAATATATAAAAATTTCGTCATCAAGATAGTTAGGTAGGTACCTACTAATATTATTAAATTTTAATTTATTATTAATTTATTATTAAATTTCGGAAGTATTTAATGCCCAATTGAATTTACAAAAAGTTTATTATTAAAATATAGCGTTTTATGAAGGGTTAACAAAAACGAAACTAACCGAAACAAACATGATTACTTAATTATTAAAGTTATCACTATTTTGTTTTCTAACGCCTAAATAAAAATGTAATAATAGTAGACGACATCGCGTTAAATCATATTATGTTAGGAGTATTTTTTTGTATTTATTGATAACATACATCAATATAAAATTTTGCATACTATGCTTTTATTATTATGCTTATTGACAGTAGATATTATTTTGCAAGAACTTATCTTTCCCGGAGTTAACTTTACGTTTCTATAGTTGGTGAGTGCAACCTTTTTCTTTTCCCAAAGAGCGTGTATGCCTAGAACACGTGTCAGAAGTGAAACTTCTTTAGCAAGATTCAAAGGCACCAAAATCATCGCCTTACTCCATGACGTGACGGCATTGCCATGACGCGACCTTGAAATTTTTCTCACAACGCGCCTAAAGAAGTTTCACTTCAAAAAGGGTGTAGCTTTTAGGGATAAAATGCAATTCATCACATTGCATGTAAAGACACTATGGTTGTACTCCCAGAGGATTGTCTGATCAATTATTACCGGTAAGTACGTAACTTTCACGCTAACTTTACTGTCGCCATATGTTTCAATTAGTACTCGATAATAGGTTGTTATAGTCTTGTATGGTTATTTATAATAGTGGTAAATAAATTGGTGATGTAAGTAGAATGTCTTATGGTGATAAGTAATGGTTAATATCAAATGTTAGTCAGTGGAACTTCTAAAGCGGGCATTGGCACCTGTGCCACAGCTTTTTTTAGCTTTTATAGGTGCCATCGTTCATAAAGTTCTTGTATTGTGTGTTTTTATTGTTCCAAATAAACAATTTTGATTTTTTTTGTATATGTATTATCGAACAAAATAGGTAAATAGAACCTTACGCTTTTCCAAATATTGATTGAAAATAATATGTTTTTCTTGAATCACCTTTAAAGTTCAACATAAGTAGCTACACAGTTGTTTCTATTTACCGGAGAAACCAGTTAAAATTTTTAAGTTTGTAATGTAAATTACGTTAAGAAAATATTATGTTAAACGGAGTTCAAAGAAAGCATAAGTAGGTTTAACATTTTTCAATTTTAAATAATAAATAAATAAATACTTACATAGAGTACATAGAGTCGAAAATAGTTATGTCGCTACATATTCGTATTCACAACATTTAATACATAATAATATAAAATATGACATAATACGCTGTCACAAATAACACCAAAACTGATACCCAAAGACGTTTTACAATCGGTAAAAAATTCAATACCCTGAAAGGATCGTCGCCCTAGAGAATCAAGGCGCAAAATTATGCAAAGAGGTTCAATGGTCAAAATTCGAGGGTACTTTTATGATACAAGGTATCCATATTTTATGCGACATCACGGCTGTACAAATCAATCATACCTTTATCTACTTTATATGCTGATATTTCGTCGTAATTTTTTTTTTTACCGCCTCCACCGTGATATCAAATATCTGGACGTGTCGTAAAATGTACTTTTGCAAATTAAATACGGTCGTATTCAGTGTTACGTGGGATTAAAGTTGTTTTTTATGTTTTCTTAAGATTTATTGCTTATATAGTAAAACATATAGGTACATGAAACATAGTTAAGAACTTTATATTACTAAGTTTAATAGTACATGATATCTACTTTTATAAACTCGAGTTTTATGAGGTTAGCCGTTAGATGATAAGGTATACATAATTTTAATATGTTCTCTTAGATATTTATATCATGTGAAAGCTCTAAGTTACAAGTTAATTACAACAATAAAGAACCTTACATGAAAATAAAATATGGAATACTTATACGTAGTTTCGGAAGCTCTTTTATAAGTCTCACTTAAAGCATAGATATATTTAATGTATATTACGTTTAGATACTAATTTTCTTTTATTCCAAAACAAATAAATAAATAATGTATTAACATTTTGTTTTAATAAAAAAATATACTTAACAATCAAAATACAAAATGCTGAAATGTGGTTGTTTAAAGCGTCTATAATTAATTTTTCGTTCGCCCTCGAACCTCATAAAATGTCGTCAGATATTTAGTAAACTATGAAAGCTCTGTTAATTTAGAGCGTTTATCTACTATCTAGTCACTAGATTTATTGATTTAATAGTAGGTTTCCAAATAATGACGTCGTTGTTTCCAAATCATACTTATCTGACGAATATATTATGATACGTTAACTCTTTAGCTTACGATGTACTTACATTATTATATTATGCATAATAAAGTATATTCAGTGAATTACGCTCAAAATGATAGCCATTTCATATCCACATTCTAATCTTCAGCAAATTGATTCCCATTTCATATTAGTATATAATATGCTTTGACGCATGTTACGAGAGGATAAATTTTATCGTCGTATCACTTAGTACCAAATTGCTGATCGTAAATATACTAAGGTTTGTCATATTTATGACATATAAAAATGTATGTGATCGACTTTTACTGTACCTACACAGTAATCACTTTTCGTATGAATATGGGCAATATTCAGATGTTATTATCGCATGGAAAATATTTCTTGGTGCGACGGAAAACACATTGGTTCTTTATGTACCTACCGTCAATTTATTTTTCAATAAGTACTTCCACATCATTTGGCATATATGAGGCAGAGATAAGTTTTAATAGCATTTAATTATAATATTGCGCTCTTAAAATATACTAACAACATTATAAAACTTTCAAATAGGTCACGCTGTTACCGAAGAAAATGCTTCAAAACTGGTCAATCTATTTCACAGCTTCTTCCCCTAACTTTAAGCTAAGATTAGATTTATTAAGACGTCCAAGAATCGTCTTCATCTTCTTGATTTGCATCAGTCACGTGCCGAGTTATATCACTTTAATCGCAATTGAAATTCAAAGGGCACCCCGGCGAATCAATTACCCGCGGAGTATTCAATACCCTCTTGATAGAAATGTTGAATTTGCGTGTGAAAGAATGCGGTACGCGTTCTTGTGTCATCGATTTTGTGTGTCTTCAAGTCGGTGGGAGGACTGCGCTTTGCAAATTGGAATTGAACATTCTGTTAATAGGGCTGCCTTCAAGTCTCATTATTTGAGGGGAGTTTTAATTGCGTGTTAAATGATCGGTTTCAAATGCCGTGCAAGATGAACATACTAACGGAACCAAGCTAGATGAAGAATCTGTAATGTAAATTTTATTGGCCTGATCTAGTATCTTATTTTTATTTAATTAGTATTTTACCCCTTGGAATGCTAATGACAGTAATTAGGAAGTCGGATAACGTACTTCATTGAAATCTAATGATCGATTCAGTCCATATTTTATTTTATTTCTATCAGGGATTTGTTAAAAAGAAAACCTGCCTGTATATTCGACGAATGTGGCTTGAAAATTAAAGACAGAATGATAATCTAAAAGCAGGTTAAAGCCACATAAGAGGTACAGCAGCGCCTGGTGCAACAATGTTGCACGCTGCTGAGCGTCGCAGGTACCTTCATTTGTTTTATGTACGTGAGGGTACCACTGAGGAGCAGGTGCGTGCCCATCTCGTGAAGATATGTGGAGAAGATGTTTGTACCGTAGAGGCACTTAAAGCTCGCGGCCACTATGCGTCGTTTAAACTAGACGTCCCGTCCAAGCTTTCTGAGTCTGTAATGGCCCCATCAAATTGGGCACAGGACATTTGTATAAAACCTTGGAGGCAGAACTTTCGTGCCAAGCAAAAATCCGAAACAAACTAAAATTATTCAGGTCTTTTACCAAAATGTGCGTGGTTTACGGTCAAAAACGACAATATTTAATAAAAACATGTTGATGAGTGATTTTGATATAATAGCTCTCACGGAAACATTCCTAACCAGTTCAGTACTCTCCGGTGAATTGTTTCCCCCTGGATACGAAGTGTTGCGCGCGGACCGTGCTGGTGACGTAGGCTGGGGTGGTGTGTTACTGGCCGTACGTGACTGTTATGCGTTGCACAGACTTACAAATGTTGATGGGCTTACGTCGGACATGGAGATAATATTTGCTATTGTTAGTTGGAAAAATGTAAAGTTCTTGTTCTGTGTTGTTTATCTTCCACCCAACTATAATGATCACCAATATCTAAGTGTTTTGAATTGTATAGAAAATGTTATATGCCAATATCCTGACCTCGAAATAATAATAGTTGGAGATTTTAATCTTAACTCATGTAGTGTAAATGTAAAAAATAATTTTGACTTCTTCTGTGATTTTTGTGAACTGACTCAATATAATAATGTATGTAATAAGTATGACGGATTATTGGATTTGGTACTGAGTGGGCTTGGATCTAATAATATTTCGGTTTCAGGAAATGTTGAGCCTCTAGTTCAACCAGACGCGTATCATCCGCCGTTATTAGTAAAAGTATCTTTTTTGCGTTGTGAATTGCCAACTGTTCAGTCAGCTCCTTCGACATCTCGACCTAATGCACCACCAAACTGGAACTTTCATAAAGCCGATCTTAGTGCACTCTACTCAGCCTTATGCCAATTAAACTGGTCGAAATTAAAGGGTACTACAGATGTTGACTGTGCTGTTGAAACATTCTATCAGGTATTGTATGAATGCATTAATACTTACGTGCCTCTTAAAAAGCAGCCCCGTTTACGTGACCGATACGTGTATCCATCGTGGTTTACTCCAGAGATCATTCGAAATATCAAACATAAATATTTTCATTTAACAAAATACAAGGCTCAGGGTAAAATGTTTAATAAGGAACTGTTTAAATATTATAGAGGGCATGTTAAAATGTTAATTGACAATGCGTACTCACTGCACATTAAAAAAACACAGAATAGTATTAAAGACGAACCTGCTAAGTTCTGGGAATACGTAAAAGATAAGAGGAAAAGCAGATGCAAGTGTGAATCTTTCATGTGTGATAATGTAAAGGTTGAAGGGGCAGAGGCCGCCGCTGCATTTGCTCGTTACTTTGAGTCAGTCTTCCAGCCTAGTATTCCGCGGCTAGATCCTGAAGCAGCATCGAGTTTTTACTCACCAGACTCAACGCGGATTACCATTGATTATCTTCGCGAAAAGGATGTAGATGCTGCAGTGAAAAGGCTCAAACTACGCTCTTCGATAGGACCTGACGGTATTCCAACCTTTCTTGTCAAGGATTGCGTATCTGTGTTAAAAGAGCCGCTTTTATATATATATAATTTGTCGCTCGAAAAAGCAATCTATCCTCAACGCTGGAAGAATTCTAGAGTTACTCCTGTTCCTAAGACGGATAAAAGTGTCGAAATCTCGAACTTTAGGCCTATTGCGGTGCTTTCTGTATTTGCTAAGATCTTTGAATCAATGTTGGATAACCAAATTAATCAACAGGTATCTAACTTCCTGGCTGACTGTCAACATGGTTTTCGTAAAAACCGGTCTACCAATACCAACCACATCAACTTTATTGATTATGTTGCTTCTGAAATGGACATTGGTAACCAAGTTGATACTGTCTATTTTGATTTTAAAAAAGCCTTTGACCTGGTTGATAATGACGTTCTACTCCAGAAGCTGGCTGCGGCAGGTTTCACTCCTAAGCTTTTAAGATTTTTCTCAAGCTACCTGAAGGACCGTAGCCAGTTTGTGCGTATTTCTGGTCATGAGTCAGATGATTACTATACGCGTTCTGGAGTAAGTCAGGGAAGTACGTTGGGTCCAACATTGTTTCTGCTTATGATAAACGATCTGCCTAGTGCCGTACGATCCGCGAGGTGCCTTATGTTTGCGGACGATCTAAAGCTCTTTTTGAAGATTAGTAATGCTTCTGACGCTAAAGTTCTCCAGGAAGACATTAACGCTATAGCTCAGTGGAGCAGTACAAATCACTTGCCCTTCAACACTGACAAGTGTAAAGTTATGACTTTCTCGCGATCGCGTTTTCCTCTTTATATGACCTATAATTTATTTGACGTTCCATTGGAAAAAATTGATGAAATACGTGACCTAGGATTAATCGTAGATAGTAGACTGGACTTTCATTCACATAATGATGGATATTTGCAAGAAAGCTAACAAAACCCTTGGCTTCATTATTAGAGTTTCCTCAGAATTTAAAGACAATAGAGTTGCCATGCTTCTATTTAATGCCTATGTGCGTAGCAAACTGGAGTATGGTGCCATGATCTGGGACCCATATGAAACGAAATACTCCTTAATGATCGAGAGGGTACAACGTAAATTTGCGCGATGTATATACAAACGTCGCTACGGATATTACCCACATCTTTATCCATCGATGTACGTATTGGGTATGGTGGGTTTGAATACTTTGGCACTCAGGAGAAAGATTCTGTTGGTGGTGCATTATTACTTGATAATGCACAACAAAATTGATAACCGCGATGTTCTGGAGCGAATGATTCTCGGCCTACCAAGGGGTGGTGGGGACGGCGCGCTTACCGCGCGGCGGCCGCACCGCCTCTTTGCACAGCCGCTCACGCGAACGCACCGCGCTAGGAACGCGCCCACCGCGCGAGCGCGAAAGTTGCTCGGAGACTTGCTTGCCCAGTACCAACATCTTGACTTCTTCACTGACAGTATGACTGTATTTATTCGGTACGCCATTTATTATCTGGATAGCAATTTTTAATTAAATTGAGTAACTTTCTAATCTGTCTGATTTCTTCTGTTTCTGTAAATTTCCATTGTATTGTGTCCTATTATATCTGTATATATTATTATTATTTGTATTGTCATAACGTTAAATTAATTGCAGTTAGATATAAGTATTTTTCTTTTGTATTTTGACTTGTATATTTTGACTTGAATTGTGTTAATAATGATTAAATTGTACTGTATAGCATAGTGGTGCTTTGGCGTGACTGTAAGCCACTATGTTCTTGAAATAAATAAATAAATAAATAAATAAATAAATAAATAAAAATAATGTAAAGTACGCCAAGAGTGTTATTATGTAAATATGGAGATTATGATGGCAACGGGATATTTTAATGGCATCGGAGGCAGCTTGATACGATTGGACCGACAGGGCGCGTAACTCAATACGCAACTTGGACGCCCCGAGTGGTTGATAGGGGTGGGATTGAAGTATCGATACTTAATAAAATATTTGATATTATAATTGTTATACCTGGTGAAATAACGGTAATCGTGGAAGAATTTTTTATTTTACGGTACAAATCACTTTTTAATGAGACAGTCGTATGAATGTATTTGAGTTTAAAGAGGGAATTGAATGTCGATGCTCAAAAATTTAAATAGTCAATTTTATGTGAATTGCAAATGACAAAATTAGCTTATGTTGTGTTCAATGATACACTTTAGTGATACACAATATTACAAATCTTGAATTTTGTAAGAAAGTTAACTCAGTACTGAATTTAATTCTTTAAAATGAATATATAGTTGATTCCTATTTTCAGAAACTGTTACGTTAAAAAATGCATGCATTGCTCTTGTAATACGACGTACGATCATTACAAAATAGAAAGCTAGAAATCTTGAATAGAAACATAACATCCCGAAAATTGTATCGACAGCAGCCATCCCTAGAGAACTCACGAAAACTCTAAACGGATTCAGCGTCTCAACTAAGCGACAGTTTTAAAGTAACTCCGCCCCTAACTCGATTCCAATGCGTCGAACTCTCGCAGTTCGTGCTATCTTTATGTAAATGTCGCCAAGATAAGTTTGCGAAAATGTAAATTACACTGTCGCGTTTCGCAGTCGTGTATCGATGATAGGGGTACGCTTGTAGGGAATTTCATTTTAGCCCGCGTGACACGGTTTTTAATGTACCTACTCGTGTTTTGTGTTTGAATGGGCGCGACTCGCGAGTAGGTATATTATGACGTTGGTTCAGGATTGCTGGCAGTTGGTCCTGGTGGTCCTTCCACATGTTCTTCCTATATGTTAATTACTGTCAGGATCACGGTTGTAAAGTCTATAGGTAGCAGGCTCAACATTACTGATTTATAGTCCTATGGATTGTAGAGATCTTATATCTATAGAACGTAAATAATGTATAACCTCTACTTATGTGCTACTTATGAAGTTAATAAATTATTGTAGAATCTTCTTAAAATCTGGAAAGCCTCCGGTTTATCAACGGATTCATTATCCATTGCAAGTTCTAATGTACATAGGTCTCCTACACCATCTTAAATTTTATTCTGCAGTAGGTCTTAAATCTTGGCTACATAAACCATATTATATAGAATCCTTAAAAATCTATATATTTATATCCTAATAATCAAGAACTTTTTTTGTTAAGCAAGTCTTTTTATTTTACTTCTCCAGTTCCATGCAAGTGCATAGTTAGATATATTTGACAAAAGATCACGTCGGTAAGCTTTTACCGTGTTGATACAAAACTGCAGACGTTTCTCCTTACCAACTTCTTAATACCCAGTCAATAATGCATTTTCTACGTTAACCTTTTGAAATAAAGTTGAATTTGCAGCACAGTAACAAAGAAGTGAACCACTGCTAAGAAGAAACGGATGTTATTTTGAGTGGAATAAGAATTTCTATCCATAATCATATTGCCATGTTCGGAATTGAGCAAAGCGACGTTCCATCGACTTTAAACTCTACGCCTCAGGTTCGTAAGTTCAGTTTTGCGTGTGCTATTTCGCAGGTGGGTCGACTGGGTAAAATTTGAATAAATTTGATGGCGCCACAGCCATTGTGGAAGGGTGATATCGGAAAGTGATAGTGTCGCGATGAAATTGGTCACGACCCGCGGATTATCAAGCCTTCCAATTGAATTCAGTTTGATATTCGCTGAACGAGATATAGCTTCTGTATTCAAAATATCTGACATAAAAATGTGTCTATACCGCCGCCATTTTGAATTTATTTATGTGACAAAGCTATACTGACAATCATTAAGGCTTTTTGTACGAACCTTATTTGTTTAATTTTACAAGACATTTATTGTGTTACTTCTAGAATCTAGAGCATAGTACCTATAAAACAAAGTCTCTGTCTGTCCGTCTCCGTACCAATTCTTCAATCCTCAAAACTGCATAACGGATTTTGATGCGGTTTTTTTTAAATAGATAGAGCTTGAGGAAGGTTTCAGTACTTATATAATTTTGTAAGGTTTGTAAGGTTATAGACAAAGTGAGTGAGCCGCGGGCGGTAAGTTAGCAAACGTAATATGTGGAAAACCAATAACCTAAAGTAATATACACTCATTGGAAGTAATTATAACACCTGTTTAAATATCATTGTATTAGAATTTTTCTTTTGTTACTTTTATCATCGGTTCCATGGTGTAATGGTTAGCACTCTGGACTTTGAATCCAGCGATCCGAGTTCAAATCTCGGTGGAACCTGATTTTTGGCACATCACTAGTCACTATATAGAAAAGAAATATTCAATTTTATAATACCTACGTATTGATCTGAATATACTAAATAAATTCCGAATAATTAATACACGTTGTAAATAAATCAGAAAATATATATACAATGGTAAAGTAAAAAGTAACGGGTATTTTCATAATGTCTATTGTCTAGTGTTCCTTGTATTAATTGTTTTTGTTTATATTAATTATAGGTAATCATTTATATGTACCTACTACACAATACGTAAATTATTGTCTTATAGCCAATATTAGGTTCTACTTATCTTTCTCATACTTGCAACCAAAGTAAATAATTATATAAAATATTTAATTTAAATTCCAATAAATTACACAGACTTTACTAAAAAATCTACTATAAAAAAGAAAGCAATTTAAAAATGTAAAACTGGCTAACATAACCGTAATGAATTTTTAGGAGTTTTTATTTGCTGTGAATAAATAGTATTTTTTTTTCAAAAATCAGGTTCCACCGAGATTTGAACTCGGATCGCTGGATTCAAAGTCCAGAGTGCTAACCATTACACCATGGAACCGTATACAAAATATATTAATTCGAGAAACTTATTTGTAGACCTTTCACTTATCAAGTGTGAGGTCACAAGGTGAAGTGAAAGGCAGATGCGTCTATATTATCAATATTATGCTATAAGGTCAGCAATATGTGTTAACTCTTTTATAATTATGTATATATTTTAAATGGTAGACGCTTTATTTATCGAATTTGTACAGTGGGTTGAAAAACAATGGATGGTTCGAGAAAGTCTATTGGAAATTTATCAGAGTATATGATATATATACTAGTTACTAGAAATTGTATGTAGTAGATAAATGTATAGATAATCTATTATAGCTTTATTCGATTTAAAATTAAAATTTTGATTGATTTTATATTACAAATACTTTTTTAATCAGACAACACTGGATTATAAATAAAATCACTGTAATCAATATAATTCTTCGTATCCTAAAAAATATAGTTGAATAATTAAATCGAAACTCAATACATTTTTCGCAATTTTTTGCTCATTAATAAATCCGCCAGGGCCGCATTGAGCTAAATCTCAATCTCGTGGGGCCACGCAATCATCGTCGGAGCGCGCATCAATTATTCACAATACTGATTGCGTCCGAGACGCACGTGGATGTTCCTGCATTATATATGAGTGGCGATTCTGACTGGGCCAGGGCCGGATTTGAGGTCGTATTTTTATTCTATAATTTAAAAAAAATATTTTTAAAGACTATAAGATAGGTAGTACCTATGTAAAATGAGGTATCTATTATTAATTTAATAGTCTATATAATGTTTTTTTTTATTATTCTCTTGCGAGTTTGTATCATATTTGGGATTTTCATGTGTTAAAAATAATTTTAGGATCTCACCAAATAGGTTAATTATTTCAATTTTCATGACTACAAGCAATAATCAGAGCAAAAATATATGATAACCGCATGTATATAATAGTTGCAATCATCGTGCATGAATAAATTATTAATTTTCTATTAAATTGCCGTCAAATTTAACCAAACATTTAAAGAAAAACACCTGTTTAAATTTGTACGTAAACAAAGTTCTATTTTAAACGTGTTTGAAGTTTTCTTCTCAGTTATATACCGGTTCCATGGTGTAATGGTTAGCACTCTGGACTTTGAATCCAGCGATCCGAGTTCAAATCTCGGTGGAACCTATTTTTTTATTTAAATTAACTACTAACTACTTATTGACTATTTTTTAATTATTTGTTTTCAACAAAGTACTAATATATTTGCATTTATTTTTCAGGCACATTAAACAACCTCAGGAGAAGAAAAATTATAAAATACGTAGTTTATTATTTTATAAACTTTTATTACATGGAAACTACAATCCGGCCCTTTGATGCGTGATAACAGGCGTTTAGCGTGAGGCCCCAGAGACAAAGGGCCCAGCTTTATTTCCAAATCTATTTCAGTGTCTTACGCAGAAGCTGTAATCAAATAGAGTTTAGTATGTGATAGAATATTATATGAGAATGGGCTCAGAAATAAAACCTTTTGTTGCTGACGTGGAATTGGTATATAATTTTTGTTTGACGTAACAAATGAAGAAAAAGTATGTCTCTACCTTTATTTATTCATCCTAAATAATAGAATCCTGAAATCCTAAAATATGCATATGTATGCTCCCTGTTAGATTCAATGCAACATTACCTATGGTTATGCTCTTTTTCATTTGGTATTTGGTATTTGGTATCATCGTGCGAAAATTCATTTGCCTTCTGCGTTCTAGATTCGCAGTAGTAGGTTTTAAGAGGCATAGATGGCTAATTAGTAATTACCAAAGAAACACGAGACTTTACAAAAATAACAGAAATTATATTATGGACAAAGATGAATGTAGCTATGTTTTAAATCACATAAAACTATGCTTTTGTATGTAAGAAGGGCCATATTATTTAATTATATCCGCCGATCGAACCCAGGACCTGCCAATCACATTAATGATCTTATCAGAATCGTTATAGGTATTAGAATAATGATATTTTAAGCTGATAAGTTTACAAGTCAGTTATAGAGATGACATCCATTTCCGTACTTTATAAAAGTGGACCGATTAAAAACTATTATCTAATGAAACCATTATATTAATGAGAAATCCATCATCGCTCTTCAAACATATTGAACGGTAACAAACATTGCGATTACAATTGATTGCTTTTCAAAATAACCACGTTTTGTTAGTTAGCATTTTGTATGTAGGTACCTATAGAGAAACAATTGTGTTTCCGTAAAGTATGTACCTATTGTACCTCTATGTTTTAAAATGTGTCTATAACATATAGTAATGATACAAGTACCTATAGGAAGTTTTTTTTCGTATTACCTACTATGCAAAATGAAAGCTTCAAACCGATATTTAAAAATCGAAATTAAAACTCGTCACAACATGGAACTCTATTTTAGACTGCATGAAGGCGGCTGTTTAACATACAGAAATTTTATTAATCTTGGAATCACCTAATTTAAATTTTGACCTTCATATACTAAAGATTCTTTCTGCATTTTACTGCACATATCTTAATAATATAAAAATACAAACCGCTAAAATACGCAAGAGAAATTCACATTATCTTATTAAATAGATTGTAAGGAAAATCGATATAAAGCGATTTACATTCATCGCCCCAATTTGTAACTGGAGAAGTCACTCTACGCTCTCGGAATCGAATTAAGATCATCGTTACTGAGGCTTGTTAGCATAATTCTGTTTCTTAAAAATAATACTGGTGGTAGGTGGATATAAATTAAAAAGTGAAAGACAAAATGAGGGTGCAATAAATTTTGATTTAAATAAAAATGTAGGTAACTTCTTAGAATTAATAGCATAGCATGTTATCTAGTCTTTAGGTTTATGTACAAATAAGCCCTTAATTTTGCAAACTGTACACCTTTCTTAATTAACGTTTGATAGTCTATGACAGGGGCATATTAAGGTAATTTATTAAATTATTACAAGAGATTCTGTAGCAATATTGCAAAATATATAAGGTGCAGAGTTTGTTAAATAAAAGCTTATATATTTTTATAAGCTATAATATACAGGGTGTAATCGTTAAGTGTGCACAGGCGATTATTCCGTAACTATAACAGATATAAAAAAACTTTAAACTGATATCGAAAGTATTTAACCTAATGAGTAAAATGGCCATAATAAATTTTTAAAAATAAAACG
Source organism: Colias croceus (assembly GCF_905220415.1). Classification (NCBI taxonomy): domain Eukaryota; kingdom Metazoa; phylum Arthropoda; class Insecta; order Lepidoptera; family Pieridae; genus Colias; species Colias croceus. Next base: position 2,554,899 of record NC_059539.1, on the reverse strand, counting down.
AGAAATATCCAAAAATGTTACATTAAACGCTCCCATACATTTAGTATGAGATACGAATATCCCATGTACATGGGTTGATCCAAAAGTAATGATAATCAATATTAAACAAGGTCATTACAGTTAAAATAATTATGTAGTTCTCTAGATAGTCTTCTAACTAGAAAATATACTTCAATATTCATTTTTCTAAACTTAAAAAAAAAAAAACTTTGCCTTCATCCACAAAAACTCCTCCACGCGGCCATCACTTCGCTGTCGTCTTAAAATAATTTGTTGCTAAGAAATTGTTTCTTGTGCCGAGGAAAGAGATAAAAGTAAATAGGAGCTAGATCTAAAAAATAGGGTAGGTGTTCAAGCATTTGGAATGCCGATTTTTGAATGGCAGTCATCGCAACTGACGCTTTGTGATCTGGTGCGTTGCTTGGTGAAACAGCGTTCAGGTCCGCAGTTTGCCATGTCTCTTTTCCTTACTAACCTACCGCAATCTTTTGATTTGGTCTGTTTAATAAGAGCCCAATAAAGTGGCTACCTTTTTAAAATATTCCACCATAATTATTTCTTCAGCGTCCCAAAAAACTACCGCTTTAATCTAACCTACTGATTTTCACTTTGAATTTCTTCATCGTCTCTTTGGAAGCTCGCATCCAGGACATTGATTGTTTTTTGGTTTCAGCATAAACATGGTGAACTCGGGTAACGTCCATGATCACAAAACGTGACAAAAAATTATCCTGATATGCAACAACACAAAAAATGATCCTCTACGTGTCGAATCGTTGTTTCTTCTTTCGTCGGGAAACATTCTGGCACGCACGGTTCACATTCAAATTAATGTAAATAATTGGAAAAGTGGCCTGTTGATATGATTTTTTTGTGATTACTTAGTGAATACATGAGCAAGCAAAAAACATTTGTTTTATATTTTTATGTGCACAGGAAATACCCAATTATCATTACTTTGGGATCAACCTAGTACATTTAATATGAAAGATTTTAGTTTTTTCTTTCTTTTTTTGGTTTTCTGCTTTAATTACTTCGCAAATTTGAAGGGAAGTTCATTTAGAAACTGTAAATAGAGCTCCTCATTGTATTGCACAATAAGGACATCACTTCGAAAATCTGCTATGAATACAAAATGTATGGGAAATAAAATGTATGGGAGCGTTTAATGTAACATTTTTGGATATTTCTCGCTTTATTTTTAAAAAATTATTATGGCCATTTTACTCATTAGGTTAAGTACTTTCGATATCAGTTTAAAGTTTTTTGGTGTCTGCAATAGTTACGGAATAATCGCTTGTGCACACTTAACGATTACACCCTGTATACATAGCCATATAGAGTTACGGTCTTACTAATAAAATGTTACCATCGCTATGCAATGAATTAGTTATTGTAATAACCTGTCTTGTCTTTATGATTGACATTTCATGTGAGCAAGAGCAGGACACAGCTTTGGTAGAAAATGGTTGAAATTTATCCATTATTTAACTTTTTATTAGTAAGGCCGTTAGATGTTTGGCTCTACATGAGACATATGATGTCGTTAAGCAGTATTAATTCAAGTGTAAAAAAATGTCTAGGTAATCTAGCGCCTTCACTTTCCTAATACTGTTTATTAGGAAATATGTTTCCAAACTGGAAATAATACTGTTTCCAGATACTTATCACGGTAGCCCTCATGATAACTTTCAGAATGCAAGCTCTACTTTCGGCTTTTGACAACATTTCACATGAGAGATTTTGGTAGGAAATATAATCAAATGACCATGAATATAAAACAGGTGCATAAAAGGTAATTTATACAAGAAATAAAAATAAAACAACATTGCTATATATCATCGTTTATTGAAGTGATAATAATTATAATAACACAGGATTGCACGATTTCTTTGGATCTGTTCATACCTTTACATAATATACACGTATAACATACTTATTCAAAATGTCGAGACAAATCTTATTCTATTATATCTAAAACAATGAGGAAATAATTGTACTATGATTAATACGTAACAATTATATAAATAATACATAATACGCTTATCAACAATTGTTACTATAAAGTTTTGTACATTATTGGTTTTGTTTATAATTAAAAGAAGTGGTGATTAGAATTCGCAAATTTATATTTTAATATAAATATGAGTCTATACGGCATTTTAGTGGAAATAAAAAATTGACATTAAATACATGATGGAAACATTTTTATTTTGTGTTTTATTTTAATAGTATTTTATTTACACTAATTAATTATTGGAATAAAATTTAATTTAGATACAATGTTTGAAGACAATAAAGAATTGATTTTCATGAAAAATCGTCTTTGATGGGAGTCTTAAAAGCAAAATTTTTTATTTGTGAATTGTGGGACACAATAGTTTTATATAAGAACAGAGTTGTACAAAAACGTACTAGGAATATTTTATTCTTAATTTCAATACCTTAATGTTAAAACTGGATGATTGGTTTAATGTATTTCACAGTGTAAAATTAGTCCAAAGATAACAATTTTCCTAGCAATATTCGATATAATTTCGGTATATTACATTAAAATCTATGTACATTTATATTATTTAACGTATACATAGATGATACACTTATACAGTTAATTGTTAAGTTTAACAAATGTCTTTGTAGAGTTCGGTAATGTTTTAAAATTATGGTTGTTCAAATTTGCTTGACAAGCCAGACGTAACGTGTAGCATTGGCCTAACTCTAATATATACAAAAAAACATAACATGAATGTAGATTTAAAATAAAATTTTATATTTGTCAAAAACTAATAACTTTTTATAGGCTTTGGATACAATTGATAGGTAAAACAGGATAGGTAAAAGCGCCTAGGCATAAACTATATTTTAAAAAGAAAATCTCTATGAATGAATTAATAAAATATTTTTAAACAAAAATTTTGTTAATCTTTGGTATTTTTATGGCTAATGTCTTTTTGTGTTGTTTCTTTGGAATGCAAAATAAATGGAATATTTTCTTACAGCATATAAACCGCTTAATAAAAGGGATTACATATTGATATTAATGCAAAAAATAATGATAAACATATTTTCCCTGTAAATACAAAAAATGTTATAATACAATTCTAACCGTATTATATTTTATTGGAATGGAAAGTATGGAATATAATGTGGAATGGATCCAACAGTCCAATAAACATTTAAAAATTACTAAAATAATAATAATTATTTAGTATTCTTAAAGAAAAACGAAAAACATTAAATGATACTCTACTAAACAGATAAGTATGCATTATTTTATTATTTTATTTTTTAAATTCTAAAATAAACGTAGGTATTAAAATGTGATTATATCGAAAGAGGAATGAAAGTAAAGTACAGTTATCGTTAAATCGAAAACCTATGACCTAATATTAGGACATAATAAAAATCTAAATGGAAAATTATTCATACATTTTTCTTAGCCTGAGATCAAAAACTCCTTACGAATGCGTACATGCCTTACGAATGTTTTTACTTATTCATTGGTAACATACCTCTTAGGCCATTTTATCTTTAATATAATTATGCTTTATATAAATTGAAGAACGATAAATCATGTTATCTCACTCTTTCTATACCATATTTGTGTGTTAGAGTAAGATAGAGTGATTTTATCATGGTAATTACTAATTTAGATACATTAATTATTAAACAGTGATGTTATACAATAGCTGAAGGTGCTTGATATAAAATCTTTTATACACAAAATTTAAAAAGAATGTCATAAAATCAACGAAATAAAGAATTGTAAATTATAAATTAAATATATCAATGAGCGTATGGAACCTAACTACCTACTCTATTAATTATTCTATATTTTTAACCTCTTTGGATGAATAACGGCAAAACGATTTAAGTATGTTACATATTATGCATTCTTTGGTTACCATTGTCTTAAATAATTTTTTCCCTAAATTTTTCCAAGAAAAATTCCTGCAAAATTTTCATCTATTGTATAACACCTGATCACAAACGTCTTTGGTAAGCAATTAGCTAGAGCCTCAGCGCCAGGGCGCGAAGGCTGTCGTGCTTCAAGAGGGTAGTGGCTGCAAAGGCGGCACCGGTGTGATTCGGTAGTCCTGCCGCAGCTCTGGGTGCGGACGCATATCTGTAATAGAATATTTTTTTAACATTTGTCTTGTAATGCAAAAGCAAAAAGAAAAGTGAAGTGAATAGCTTTAAAAGAGTTTGAATTTATGAAATGACATGACAAGGCTTTAAAGCAGTAGGTGTTCACAGTATTATTGTGAATTACATAGCGCTGCCAGAAACTCAAATCGCTAAGTATTAATGAATAGGTACATATTTCGGAAAATTTTGAATTATATGTATAATTTATGATAATGCATGTCTACAATTAGATACATACACATTTTAAAACATTGCCTTGGCTTTCAAAAGTGTAGATTTGTAGTAATTTATTACATGCCATTTTGTTTCGCTTATCTCTTCAAGATCCCCAAGTTATGTGACAATGAAATCAATACATCCACTATCAATCAGGTCTTAAATAAAAGAACCGAAAAAAATATTAAATCCTCACCTATCCTATGATCCGGCACGTGCATATCCGGGTGCATAGCATGGACATCAGTATGCGTCGGCATATGCTGCGCATTACGCAGATCAGCGTGTTGCGTCTCTCTGTGCCTGCGCAAGTCCACTTTACGCTGAAAGGCGCGCCCACACAGCTCACAGGCGAAAGGCTTGAAGCCTGTGTGCTTGCGGGAGTGTGTGATCAGGTTCGAAGACTGGCTGAAGGCCTTGCCACACACTTGGCACTTGTGCGGCTTTTCACCTGTGGACAATGAAGTGGGTTAAAAAGGGAAGATGTGTATGAAGAATTATTGACATGGGTTGTTAAAATGGAGTAGGCGTAGAATTATGAGGTTTTAGTGAATTTGTTGGAAAACGAAATAAATATGGTACAAATAAAAGTGTTTTCTTCCTTTATTACTTTGTTTTATTTATTCCGCAATCCGCATGTGCTATCTAAGACTAGTTATAATTATGTATTTGAAAATTTAACACAGAATATTTTTCTGATCTATACGTTTTTTGCATTAATTACTTCTAATTAGAATTGACTAATAGAGCTTTTTTTCAATTTAAGTAGCTACCTAATAAACATTCGTTTATTTGGCAGTAGAAATTCGCAAATGTTGTTATATGGAGGAACTTCCTTAAAAATGTAAAGCCAACAAAATATGTAGGTATTAAAATTAAAATTATATAGTAGATACAATATTTAAAAGGAAGGATAAAATATTCTTTGTTAGAAGAATTTAATTCATGGAACTATAAAATTGAGGAACAACGTAAGTATATAATATGTGTATAAATGAAGGCTATCGTTAGGCGCAATCAATCCTTTTATGAATGGAGGAAAATTCATGTATTCACATCTTTTGAATTATTTGTTACTAGCTCTCCGCCCGCTTTGTCTAAAATCTAATACCTAAATTATATGCTAAAACATTCCCCTTGAATTACTATATCTACTAAAAACTGCATCAAAAACCCTAGTGTATATTTAAAGATCTAAGCATACATATATACACACAGAATGCCTTATACATACTATGTAGTGATAAATAAAAAAGTTATAGTTAAGTATTTTAAGTACATAAAATATACTTAAATACTTTAAAAGCAGTTACAAAACATGTAAAAAGCAAGTTTATTCCTATTCCTTATAATTATAATTTAATCTGTATTATGAATATAAACTCCAGTTCCTTCAACATCAATATATTTTAGTATCTGCTACATAGATATGATGGCTATCGCAATCACGCTGACGTTCCAATGGAAAGGTCCGGATAATCCGTGCTCCGGATATCCGGGTATCGATCCGCTGACACGGGGGATGGGTTAGGGTGCAGGGTTGTCAACAGCTGCTTTATATGTGCGTTTTATGTTTTTTATTTACCTTACAGGAAGGTTGTGGTAATTTGGAAAGTAAATTGTTAATTAAATATCCAATTATTATTATATTTAGATTTCCCCACTATAAAATATAAATTAAACAATGTAATGTAAATAATCGTGTGTAAACTAATTGTTAACTAGAAGTAACCGACAAAATGTTATTATAAAAAAAAATACAAAATAAAAAGGAACATGAAGAAAAAGCTGATAAGCTTAAGGTATTTTAAACTAGATTTCCGCCCGCGGCTTCGCCCGCGTTTTCAAAGGAAAACCCGCATAGTTCCCGTTCCCGTGGGATTTCCGGGATAAAACCTACCCTATGTGTTAATCCAAGTTACCCTCTATATGTGTGCTAAATTTCATTGTAATCGGATCAGTAGTTTTTACGTGAAAGAGTAACAAACATCCATACATCCATACATCCATACTTACAAACTTTCGCCTTTATAATAGTATTGAGATTGAGATTAGCTGGCTTTAGGGTAATATTTTCAGCTCTATATGTAATCTCAAGACCACGATTTTATAGTTGTCGACAGCCCTGAATATGCGGATATCCGGGCACGTTCGCGTATTAATACACGTCTGCGTAATCTGTGCCAAGTCGGGGCCGCATTACGGATGCGTGGCGGATACCGGCCGGACAATTTATCGCCCGGGCATACCCGGATATTATGGGTTTATGTATCGTGATTCTGCGGATATGGTTATTGCTTAGTTTTATCCGTCGTGTACTGAAGATTGTCGACCTGTCGTTAGGGTTGTAAAAAAATCGATGAACATTGTTTTCCTAGAGAATTGCATGTTCATAGTACCTACATAATAATGATAGACTAGGTATGTGGTTAATATAAAATATGAGTAAAAAATTAATTACTTAATAAATTATATGTTAACTAGTTCCATTTATTATAGTTGGTGGTACATAAACACTGTTAATTGTACCTACTTATATCGATTAATTATCTACGTTAAAATTTCTTATTTAAAAAACTGTAATTCTTAACAAGGTATACCCAATCGAATTATATTGTTAAAGTATCAATATTACCAGCTCAATTACGCAACTATATCATACAATAATAGTCCAAAGGTTACATCATTGGCCCTTCCAGCAGTATCAAGAACAAATCACGGCAGCGCACCGATACCTAACAATTAGGTATTTTGAAAAAGGGCCGCTTCAATCAAGGGGTCCGCGGCGACTTCATTAGAGGGAACGAGAGGTACCTCCTCTCTTTGCACGACAGTATGACGCACCAATTTATATCTGTCGTGCGATTGGCCGTGATTTCAGCGACTCCTCCCCGCGTTGCATAGCAACGGGGGGACCCCCCTCGCGTTATGGATCGCAATTTTCCTTTGAATTGGAAATCAGAGCTGAGGCTCGTTACTCCATCTTCGATAGCAGATTTTTAGATGCTCTTTTGTAGCTGTTTTCGCGTATGTTATTCGTGAGGCTGTGTGTGTTTTATTATGTACATATGTGGGACGTATTGCAAGTTTCTTTCATGTTGTATCTTTAGGCACAGAATACACAATAGTAGCTAAACGCTACAGAACGGACACTCTCCGCCTCCCGCCAAAATTAAACACTTACCTCACCCCGCACGATCAGACATGTTATGGTACCCATTTCCCCGCAAGGACGATACCAACGACGTCTTTAGACGAAACGCAACGAAGATTGACAACATTAATCAAATTGACTTAAAGCAATTTTATTATTTTGGATTTGTGATTATCGTTTTTCGTAGAAAATGGTTAGATATTGTGCTGTTTACGGATGTATTTCATCAGAAAAACGCGAATTTTTTTTTACGCTAGTCACAAATGTGCCAACCATAAAGAGTTTACACACACATTTGCAGTCTCTACAGTGTGACTGTCAAAACTATAATTTTGTATGGAGTGTCCGGGGTGTGCTTTAGGGTTACAGGTTGAATATTATATAATATGATAAGTATACCTATTGGCTATTGCATAAAAATAATGTAGAGACGACATACATTTATCAGAATGGCGTGCTTTCTAATGGATTGTAAGGTTTTAAGATCATATTAATTCGGATTGAAAATTCTCTTCTCTTACCACAGATAGTATTATAGATTTCTTATGTAGTATTAAAATTTATAAAATAACTAGATTTCCACACGCGGCGACGTCCGCGTTTTCAAAAGAAAACCCGCATAGTTCCCGTTCCCGTGGGATTTCCAGGATAAAATCTATCCTATGTGTTAATCCAAGTTACCCTCTTTGTGTGTGCTAAATGTCATTGTAATCGGTTCAGAAGTATTTGCGTGAAAGAGTAGGTAACAAACACACACACATCCTCAGTCCTCACAAACTTTCGCATTTATAATATTAGTAGGATACCTACATTACCTATGTGTTTTATTACGGTTACTGGTAACCAACTCTTAATATTCTCTTTAATTTTATCGCTTTATATTATTAATATTTATTAATATCACACTCTACACGATATTACCAAATCAAAATATCACGATGTTCACGTAATACGCGGGAAGTGCGTAAAATCTTCGCAAGAGCGTAATTACGAGGGGGTGCCCGTAATTGTTCGCAAGACTCCCTCGGGTCGGTTATCGACGATTCATTGAGATCTCAGTTTGAAGGAGTCTGTATAAGGAAGATTTTGCCGTTGAGATGCGGTTTATTTTCCTTGAGGTTTTGTAATGTTTTGAGAATTTCGAGATGATTATGAAAGTTACTGTATTGGAATCAAGTAAAAATGTTTGATAATCAATTGATAATTTTATCTTCTAGCAGATATTTAATTTCTTTCTACTGCTACGACTAAACATATTAGATTTATTCTTGTTTTCACGACTTCTATCTACTGTAAAAATAAAATTGATGAATATTCATAGGAATTAAAAAGGTTCCTTTATTTAATTAGAAAATTAATTATTATCACATACAAATTAATGGTATGTAGGTACCTACATAATTTAAAACTCCATTGTTCTACCATCCTAAGCATTCATTACGATATTTTATATCCAGCACCCTAAAAGCTCTCCTAAAAATAAAAAGAATCTGGAGGGTAGTAACATTTTAACTGGCGTTTCAGTTAACTCGGCTATTACAGATAACTGCGCAGTAGGTACTGAAACAAGTGAAACGCTGATGTTACGAGATTTTATAAGTAGGTACCTATTGAAATTGTACACATAATATCATAGACATAATATCTAAAAATATTTTCTGAAGTGCTTACTAGATTATTATTAGGTACAGTGAAATAATTCATTGACATTTCTATTGTTCACATGTCAACATGAATGTTTTTCCCAAGAAGCTTTTAATAGGTATGTTTTTCCATAAACCTATTTGGTTTCGTCAAAGAAATCAAGACATTACAATGATTATAAGACATAAAATATCATAAAGTATCTGTACGTAGTACATATTAACTCAATGAAATAGGTATCTAAGTATTTTTCAAGATTTCAAATGATATCATAGTCATCAAAATTGCAAATGTCCATGCCATCAACAAACTTCGTCCAAACGACTTTATTAAACCCTGCATTTTAAACCCAAACAGCTACTAGCTATATTATTCTGTGCATGTACCTAAACTAAATATGACGTCACTACAATGATATATAGATAAATAATACGTAAGTATAATGTATTTCAGTGCCAGCTCGATGGAGGCTAGAGCGTTAAGCATTAAGAATCCCGTGATTGAAGGTATCCCGGCAGGCGATAACCGTAAATTCTGCGCCCGGCCATCTTCCGTTGTGAACAGGCGCGGATTCGCAGTACCTACTGAACTAGTTTATTGAGAAATATCAGTATTTTATGTATAAAAAACTAAATTTAACATGGGGAACATTTCATCCAATTTTATTGTTGGTATCGATGAGATGAAATATTATATAATTACGCATTTCAAGCAATTTAATATTAAACATATAATTTTTTTTCCAGAAAGTTTTTATGTTTTTAGTTTATACCTACGTATAATCAATTGTCATCACATCTCACAAGCAAATCTGTGTTAATTCAAAATACCATTTTACAAAATAATCAATAATTATAACCACATTAAAATTCTACCCACATTAAATATTATGCTCTATCACTCTAACCAGTACCAAAAACACACCAAAAACTAATCTCATAATCGAAATAGCAATCTGTACGCAACGCATAACCGACAAATCATTACGGCCATTATCAGAACAGTAAACTCGAGATTCCCAATAAAGGAGACATTAATATAATTAAATTATACAATCCGGGCCTGGCGTCTCATCTGCACAGTATCATGAGCGGGATTTTTATGGGGACGTACTTTACGGCACTGAATTAAATATATGCTTCTCGACTTAAAGTGCTCGCGCGGTAAGATTTTACGAAATATTGTACTATGTATTATTTAAGTGCTGTGAATCACTACTACTGGGATTGATTTTTTAATAATTTATTTTGTAGAGACGTATAGGAAGTCTGTACGAAATATGAGTTTTGATTGAATTGTATTTTAGGTCGAAAAATATTTTACAATTTTACTTATAAATACCGGTTCTTGGCAAGTTGATTACAATTTCTTACAATAAACCATAAACTTAAATTAGGCTTTACGTTACGTAGCTACTTCAATAATCCTTAAGGATATAAAAGCTTTAATTAAAATGCCGTATTTCAGGTTGTTGAAAAATATTTTACAATTTTACTTATAAATGCTGGTGATGGGCAAGTTCATTACATTTTCTTATAAAAGATGAACTTCAAGTATCCCAGAAATGAAGTGATTCGTCACGTTCTTTACAAGTATTTTCTCCAAGGTGTCTACCAAACTTTCCAGAAGGTTCCATCAAATTTGTTTCTAAACAATGTCACCCTGAATATAAACAAACTGCATATTGTATAGGGATAGCAATGCACTCTAAATATTGCACCTGAGTCCCTAAGTGTTTTGTCGATGTACAGAATCTATAGTTTACAGACGGTATCAAGACGGGTTGTGTTTCTCTTTAGATTTGGTTTAAGAATATGATTGTTATTCATAGTTACGTGGAATTCTACTACATACAGAATTGGTCTTTTAAAAACCTTATTACTAGGAACTACATAGTTGAAAATAACAAGTACCTACAATTATTTTTGAAGTGAAACTTCTTTAGACGCGTGGAGAGTAAAATTTCAAGGCCCTGTTATGGCAATGTCGTGGTCATATCGTAGATTTGATCATTTCATGATATGAGTGGCCATTTCACGAAATGGTCGCATATCGTGAAATGGCCAATTTAGTTTGGTCACATCATGATGTGGTTTGGGCAGATCAATGATAAGAAATCGTTTCACGATATGGCCAATTAACGCACGGTTTTTTCATGAAATGACCAAAATTATTTGATCATATCGTAAAATAGTTACATTAATCGTTGGTAGAGGCGCTGCAAGCTCTGTGTTTATGTGATAAGATGGCGGCCGCTGGCGAAAATTAAATTATTCGCAGTTAAAAACTTCATAATTCGTTTAATAACAATATTATGAAGAAAGTCATAGCAAAGAATTTACGACGAAGAGGTACGAGTACTATGGAAAATGTGGATATCTTATATGTATTTAAGAAAAAATGCGACTTAAATAAAATAATTTAAGAAACTACTACTATATTATTATGATTGTTTGTTTTTTAAAAAGCGATCCGCTTCTGGCACTCGCCGGCCGCTGCCGCGGCACGCTCGCTTTGCTCGCTCGGCTCGTGCGTTGTTTATCAAAGTGTAACCTAACCTAACCTAATTGTTTTCTATTGCAAAAACGATTCGCTTCTGGCATTCGCCGGCCGCTGCCGCGGCACTAACTTAAATGACATTAAACAAGTTTTTAGAATATAGTTATTCTGAAATTTTTTAATATTTTATGGACTCTTTATATTTTATACGATCTGGCCAAATGTGGATGACCATATCGTGAAACGTTGACGATTTAACGATCTGATCAAACTATGTTGGCCATTTCACGATATGCAACCATTTCGTGAAATGGCCACTCATATCATGAAATGATCAAATCTACGATATGACCACGACAGAAATATCGTCACCGGTCACATCATGGAGTAAGACGACGATTTGGTATAGCTTTGAATCTGGCCAAAGAAGTTTCAGTTCCGATTCGTGTTCTCGGCACACACGCTCTTTATTAACATACTAGCTTTCCGCCCGCGGCTTCGCCCGCGTTTTCAAAGAAAAACCCGCATAGTTCCCGTTCCCGTGGGATTTCAGGGATAAAACCTAGCCTATGTTACTCGTGGATAATGTAGCTTTCGAATGGTGAAAGAATTTTTCAAATCTGCCAAGTAGTTTCGGAGCCTATTCAATTCATACAAACAAACAAACAAACAAAAAATCAAACCTTTCCTCTTTATAATATTTGTATAGACAAATGGATTCTTGTAAGAATTTTGGTATGCCACCAGCCACTGCCTCTAGAATTGTAGCAGCATTGTTAAATTATTGCATTTTGCTAAAGTCTGCCTATGTTTCTATTTATTCGATTAGCTTTGCGAATTCCTGTTTCTTATTGTGCTATAAATATAACTAATTTAGAGATACGTTACCAAAATATAACCATTATAAACTTATATAAAAAAGATCTCCACTAATCCACGTCTATCTTCCAACCCTGTATCACACCAAAGAGATACACATCAAAAGGAATATTGTACACGTTAGAGTAAAAATGTATACGTTAACAAATCCGCAAGGCCGGCGTGATTCTGTACCCCCCCTTCCCCCTCCCCTCCTAGTGGGTGACCGCGAAGGTATGAGTTGGGTTGGGTTTATTTTTAGCGTTATAAATGATGTCGCATGCAAGTTTATGTGTGATAGTTGATGTGGTCCTTCAAGGATTGCATGAAGATGATGTTTTTCGTTTGTGTATTCATGTTATGCGTTTGGTGACAGTTTGGTAACTAGACTTTCTAATTATACTGTTTTTTTCTTATATAGATTTTACTTCAATCTATACTAACCATAAAACGATACTAGGTTATCTAGGAACCTTTAAAATTTTACGAATCCATTTACATATACCACCATTAATTATTGAGGATTTACTGGAGGTGTCCAGGAAAAATTAGGTTAAATCAATATTTTCTGAATATAAACAATCAAATGAAGAGGCGGGAATCTTTTATAATGGAAACAATCTTGTTTCAAGATGTCCACAAATAGACTTTGGGATTGGATAAAGCGTTCTCTTGAAGGGCGGGACAGAATAAGATACTTTCGCTGATAATGATAATATTGACGTTGAATTATCGAATAATGAAGTGAGTCTTGGAATTAAATATTCTTGTGGGAATAGATTGCTTTTACAGAAAGTTAATGTAGCTATAGTAGGTATAAAGATATTCCATGCGACAGGTTATGTTTTAGTGGTAAATACAATACTGAAATAAGAATTAGGAATCTGTATTGTTTACACATTTCGTATTCAAACAATTATGTGATTATAATCGTTGCCTAAGATCGTCGCATTAAAATGACCGTCATTTGTTATGCTTTATCTATTTGTACATCTGTATTTATAAATAAATTATTAAATCGAACGTTAAGATTTAATTTAAAATTCTTACTAGTTTCACTAAAATTGTCATAACTAGAACCCTATTAAAGTAATGATGTTTTTCAATCATCAGATCCTAGTACTTCCCAAACACAAAACTGAACAAATGAAAAATGTAACGCTCAGAACCTCTTGTCATTTAACAGTGGGTTGAGGGTCACTCAGCAGACATTTACGATTCCTGCTTCCAAAAGATATGTGCTGTGTAAATGCCACTTAGAAGGAAGATTTATTGGAAGCTGGGCACCCGCTCTAAAACTGTATGGCTTACGTGACTGGATGTTGGCAATTTTTATACTTTTGTATATGATTTACGTTTAATGTGAGTCATACCGATGTTTGTTTGTTGTTACGAGATGCATGATTTACATTTGATAAACATTAAAGTGTGAGCAATAATTTAAATGTCTGTTAGTAATGTATACTATATAATATTTTGATGTGCTTTTGAAATGTATTGCGGAATACAGAATTACCTACTTATGAAAATTAACTAAATACTGCTCACAATTTCTGATTCCAATATCCATAGAATTGATGCGACACTGTCAAATCCGAATCTATGTTTGGATTGCAATGTATCGAACATAGCCGTCGTTTGTTAACGTATCCAAGTGACCATGTAACGAATATAGTAAATTTGAGACGATCAGCTTTTGAAAAATGTTCATCAAAAAAATCCTCCATAAAAAGTACCTTTTATTTCAACGAAAAACATCCAAAGGTAAGACCATCGGTAACCCACGGAAAACTAATAAGATTCCTGCCCGTTGACAGTTGACAAATTCGTTAATTCCACGACCCTCGGGGATGTTCCGTTGAAATCAGATGAGCGAATATTTTTGTAAGAAGTACCTATTTGATTCAACAAATGAGTTATGCGGATTTGGACTCTATATTTTGGGCATGTGGGGTGTGATTTATTTGATTGATGGAGTAGTGCAAATTGTGAAGGTTAATGACGGGTTAGGTTGAGGGTACATTTAATGTTCTACGTAAGAATAAAATTAATACTTCGTAGCATGAAGACATACGAATAGATAGGAAATCTATTTACCTACTCTGTTTTAAGTTGAATAAAATCATTAAATTGTATTGTATTCTAGGTAGGTACCTATTTTGTTTTCTAATCTTTGAACCAAAGCATTATATTATTATGTGCCTACATACCTAATAGTATTGTAGAAATTTTCATTATTTAGAATAAAACATAAAGAAAATCGAAAATAATCGCAAATTATATTAGAAATGACGTTTTTACAAAGTCACCACTACAAATATAACAAGAATGACTAGTTCCTTCCATCTTGACTTAAAATAATACCATAGCTGTTAACTGAGGGACGTTTATTAAATAGTTGGAGACAATGGCTAGACCAAATATTGAAAGCAAGTAAGGGGTAGCAAACATCAATTGTCGCGAAGCAATAAGGGGGGTGACGGTGGCATTCCGGGCGAACCTCGATAAACGAGCTACGAACAACGGATCTGGTATTGAGGAATTAAGTGTAGTTTAGAGAGTGGTAATATACCGCATCCAAAACTGGGAGTCTACAAATCTTGTAAATACATTGATTAAACATAATAGGATTAATAAGTTATATATCATAAATAAGTTCATCGTAGCTTCAGGCAAACATTACATAAATGTGTCTGAGTGTCCTTGCATTTACTCGTATGAGCTTTTACAAAACACAATCAGAATTAATTGCATTAATTCAAATATGTTCGTTATTGTAATAGTGAATAATTATAATGAGTATGACGTCAATCAAGAGTAAACATACTCTATATTAATACAACTTCCTATCGAGCTGCGAGCAAGCCAATTTTCCTTGAAATGAATTACAGTTAACAAAAAATTTCATTCATATAATGACGATCGCTATGCACAGACTATTAAACAATACCTACATCGAATTAGATCAATATTCGCCATAAAAAATACAGATAAAACAATCCAACGTTCTAGAACGCACAACATTCCAAATTCAAAATTTGCGCGCCATTAGAATGTCCATGTAAAATGCAACAACAGTCATCCGATATTTAGCACCGCAACTATAATGTTCGTCTGCTCGCAAAATCCCAAAATTCCATCCGTATAATTCTCCCGAACATCGCAATAAGTGAAGTGACTGCGACATACCCGCTTCTACAGAAGTGACTCGTACATTCTCGAATTGTTTTGAACAATCCCGTTGGGACAATCTTACTGCATACTTGACCGCTTCCCGCCAAACGTCGGCCATTTTATGTTACGACTAACACTTGATTACGAGGTGCGAAAAGGTTGTGTTTAATACTTGATGCTGTTTTGTAGCTTTGCTATTTGTAGATAGATTTTGGACAATTATGTTGGGTTAGTTTGTGGTGGTATAAACACTTTCTATATTGAAAAGAGTACCTACAGACAATGATTACGGAATTAAAGTAATATGTTTTTATTGATTTTATCTGATTCTATGAAGCTTTTAAAATCATAAAATTGATTGAAAATTAACTTATTTTAAAGGATGTTACAATAAAATTGATTAAGTCGGATGCATTTCCCCCATTTTCCTATCAAAACTGCCTGAAAACTTAGTACACGCATATACCCGCATATACCCACTAAACCGTAACAACACTTCACAAAATAAATTTTCCAACACACAAGCAACACAATTATAAATACCTACAACAAATGAATGAACAAGTGCGGCACAAACAATTGCTGGGCGGGTCGCGGTCGAGTGCAGTCGAGGCCTCTCGCTAGTCAACTGTTAAGTGGATTAGACGCCACCAATTTGCAGTTATTAAGTGGCGGGCGCTGCGAATGTTAAGGATAACATTAGACGATTGGGTGCGATGGTCAGTTGTTTTTAAATTAAGTCCTATCTGGGAAATTTTGGATTGTATATAGTATTTATAGGTTTTACTAGTATTTATGGACGGTGGTGACTTAAAATCAGGGCCTTTTGCTTGCTCTGACATAAAAAGAAATAGATTAATTGCCTTCTGAGTTCTAAGACATTTTTTTAGTCTTCACCGACAATCGAACTTTAGACTTAGTTTATAAAAATATGTATGTGCTAATCATTGTACTATGAGGGAAGTTATTTATTCATTTATTTTCAACGTTTAAATAGAGAAAATAATGATCACCATGTATTCGTCCAATAAAAATTAAAAATTTGTGTTAGCCAAAAATTTAACCACCATATGAGCAATTTTAATAATACTTTTATTAATACCACAGATAGAGCTTAAATCTATTTCGAGATAATACCTCCAAAATGCCCTATTGATATTGAATTCAAACAATTTGACACCCTACACCGCTAATCCCGGTTATTACGCGTCAAATCTAATACAGTAAGTATGACAAAATAAATTGCCTTTCTACCGCTTAAAGGGTTGAGTATTATAGAGATAATGTACATCTACACTATCTTATATGTGTTTGTTATCGCGTATTTACACGCTATATTTTTAGGCTTCATTTTGTTTTTATATAATTGCATAATTTAAGCAATATGCCATGAAGAATACGAATTGTTTTGATTAAGAAAGTTTTGTTAAAGAATTACTTTTTTAGTATCGAATAAAATAAAAATAAACTTTATGGCAAATTTTAACTCTACATAAAAAAAATTATTGTATACGGCCATCAACTTTATTTACCAAGATTCTATATTTTTAAAGAAGCAAGGATTTCTCTAAATAATGCGCAAAACATTTCTGAAAAAAGTATAGCAGAAAATTTCAACGAAAATTGCTGACTATTCTCCTTCAGATTACAGCGTTAGGTATGGAGGTCAATGCCCCCGCCCACTGCAAATCTGCCTCGCTAAGGCACGTGTGGCCTACGTGCCGAGAACGGAGAAAATCTTAAAGGAATAGCAGAAGATAACAATATAAAAATAAATGTCGTCTCGCTATAATGAAGCTTTACTTTAGCTGCTGTAACAACAAGATTTCATAAACATTTGGCAATATTTTCCTTACACTCAAACACTTTATGCACATCTGACCTGACAATCAAATTTGCTATTGAATTTTAGAACTTATTACGTCACATTATAGTACTGCAGTGTTGGCTGTATGGCTTGAAGCCAGTGCCTCTGTGAAAGCACTTGACAGCTGCCGCCATTGTAACATCGACGAATCATAACACTTGAAAAGCGCGCGGCGCGCACTGGCCAATCAAAACACGAACAATTTGATTATCGAATGTGAGGTTTATTTTTAAAACCAGTATGGAGTTTATTTAAAAAAGTTATGTTATTTGCTAAAAGATAATTCTAAATTGACAGATGTGTGACACAATAAATTGAATTATGTTTTTGAGACTAAAATTAAAAATAGTAGGTACGCCAGATACTTAATAGTTTTTTTTCTACGTAAATATATTTTAGGTACCTAACCAGCGAAACTAACTTACTACGAAATCCATTATTTAACAGAGAACGCAATTATTTTCACCAGATGGCGTAATAATAGTGCATTTCAATAAAACGTCAGTATCGGATTAAAATTAAATTTATTGTTTAACTAATCACAGAGTGCCGGTGTATGACACGCGCTATGCACGTGACCCAGAATGCATTGCTACCAGTTTTAAATGAACCCCAATTTAGATCTTAATATAAAAAATTAAAGGTCACCCTTCATAGTTTCATAGCATTTGTACTTTGAACCTTATTCATTGAGAATAAAGGTTATAAAAGCATAAACACGATGATGACGTGGCCCTCAAATTGTTACTTTTTAAAACAGATGAGTAATGAGTTTTTAAATAATGCGTCTTTTATTTTAATTCTAATTTCAAAAAAATCTAAAAATATTCAGAATGGGCAGTTAATTTTTGTTTTGAATTTAACTCAGTGCTAAGGCTAACTAGGACTGAAACACTGCCAATTTCATTTGCTTCATTACGCTTTTATTTTTAACAGCAACATTAGAATTATAGGTCATAATAATTGATACTCATTATGATTCATTATACGTGTTTATACAATGCAGTAGGAGTTTTTAAATAGAATCGGAAGTTTGATAATAACTTTGTTTTATGAATGACTGATCAATTAATTCAACTTTGTTTAAAAAGGATGCGTTTGTTTGCGATGCGATTTAGAAGTATGGAGCTTTTTTGAAATTAGAGTCATCGATTGTTTTAGTTTTAATGTTGTTTATAATAACGTGACATTATTTGGTAATCGATAGAAGAATAAAGGTAGAATATGAACATAAAGACGAAGGTAGAGAAAATGGTAAAGTTTAATATCTAGTTATAAATTAACTTCATTAACGGATCTATCATATTACTGACACTATATTTGAGTAAGAAAAATTTTCTTCTCAACCTCTACCAAGCCTTACTGACAGAACAGTATATTACCCAAATGTTCTAACACACTTTCTGCATGTACCAACGGACAGGGTCATTTGAATGGGATATATTAATACGGGCAAATCAGTCGGAATCAGGCGTACCTCAGGGAGCTGCACTGGGCCCTCCGGGCTCGTTTTAGACGCAGCGGGGGGTCTCAGTAGCTAATCGTGATAATGTGTTTATTGAATTAGATGCCGCGTGCGATGCCACGCGGTTCGGGTTTCATAGCTCGTTACGGAGGAGTGGTTGTGGTAAAAAAATCAGATAATGACCTGATCACTTGATGGAATTGTCATGTTTTAATTGATGAGTTTGGTTTGGTTTGTTTTGTGTAAGTTTGTAGAAGCGCGAAGAAAAATATCCAAGTGTGGTGCAAATTTTTATACAATCGCAAAGACATTATTGTTTTAATTTGGTATCTCCAATTCCAAAGTCTTAGGTGACAGTCAAATTCAGTTGAGCAGAAAAAAATCGAGTCAGAATATTAGACAGACTTTCATATCAAAATATCAAAAAAATATTCCTTTAAAATGAAACTGGACGAAAATGAATCAAATTAATTATTCTTCATCTAATTCTTCACAAACAAAAGTACTAAATATAGAAAGTATAGAATATTAAATACTTAGGTACTAGTTGAGGTAACCCACAATATGCACCAGGTGAAAACTATCGAATCAATACTAAGAAAATACCAACAACAAAGAAATCATCAGTACCAAGTGGAAACGATGCAGGTGTCATATTACCAGCACGAAACGCGGGGCCAAAAGAGGGCTGAGGACATTAATTTAATTATCCCTCTCTCCCGGGACCACCTAATGCTGTATGGGAAAGTGCGATGTACAAATTCAAGTGACAGTTTTTCGCGTGTGAAAAAATCACGAAGAGATTTCTCTTATCATCCCTCGAGTCGCGCATATCGAGTTACGTGCGACGAAAATTCTGGAAATAAATCTGACAGCTCCTCAGCGTTCTGTTTTTGTTTCGGAATTTTATTGTTGAATACGTCATCGTGTGCCTTAATCCAATATCCTAAATTATCAGTGTGTAAGGTAAAAATAGCAAAATTAATGAAGAAAATAAAAATAAATTGTAGGTCATAATTAACGAGAAACAATAACAAGATATTTCATATAATATTATTATCCGAATTTAATAACATTATCTAAACTCTTATAATACTTGATAAGTGCTTCATATCGACCACTAACATTAAGGAAAATTACAGCTTCCGGACTTAATTAGGCTACAACTGCAAAATACTAACAACATTGTATAGTAAAATACCAAATACATTACTGTAAGCATTCAGAAAAAGCGAAACAACTATCAAATCACATTATCTATTAGCAGATTACAAACAGAACATAGCGTTGAGAGAATTAAAAGAAAACGCCACTAAAATCGAAGTACCCTACGTCCTCAGTCTTTAATTAAACTCGAGGCACGTAGCACTCCTTGATTCACTCCCGCCCCCCCTTGACCTCCCCCTCTTCCTTATGGCGCGCTTAGATTTCCACCCCGAAGGTTGTGTGGACAGAATACTTTAAGACTAGAATCTTGTACGGCGAATTGGTTTTGAGAGATTGGACCGTTAGTTTTAGAATTGTTTGTGTCGTATTTTCTTCGTCTTTATGTATGGGTGTATCGATTTTGTTATGATTTCTTTCTTATTCAAGTCTGTTTTTATTTATAGGATATAAATTTAGCTATCAATCAATAGTGCAATTTTAAACATTCAAGTATTGCGATTGATTAATTTATATTTAAGTATATATTTCCGACTTTTAATAAGTTCCGCATCGATTTTCCCAAATCTCATTTTCATATAATTACAATCAGCAGGAAAGTCTCGTTATTTTTGTTCAGGAATCCCCAACAGTCGAACTACCAATTAAAAGAAAATTTAAAGCAATGATGCCGTTTTATTTCCAAGGAAAGGTTTTAAAAAGTAATCAGTGGGCCTGTGAGATAAAAGTTGTGATCGTTTGGCTCGAGAATCGCAATTATGAAGTGTTTTATATTCTTAATTTTGTTCCTTACAATCTTTTTTGAATGGAAATTCGCTGTTAAAGTCAAATGCCTTTTGGTTTTATAAATTTTGTGTAAAACGACTTTTTTACTTGTATAAAATTGAATTTGTGAAATGAAGACAGGATGACTTGGTTCGTCAGACGATCATTTTTTAAATGAGATTTAAATACTGCCCTTATAAAAAGTTGGCTACACTTATTATGTACGTATATTATATTCTTATTAAACAAGTAAAATTAGGTAAAAACACACAATTCTATTTTAAATTTTACAGTTCATCTCAACCCCGTTCCCATTTAATACCCCAAATGTAACCAATAATCAGATTTCTAATTAAAAAGCCTAATCACATAACAGTGGAACCAATTTGCAAATGCTTCTGAATTTTCACCGCAAGCCCACGGTAAAGAGAAAAATAAAAGCAAGATGCTTGAAATATTCCCGCTTCGTAATTATACAGAGAGCTAATGTGCCTCTTGTTTATCCCCTGACTAATTAAGAGAAGGAAGAGTTTTAAAAAATTGCTCTAACAGCATTCAGGCAATCAAACATTCATGATCCGACCGTCAGACGATTATTCAAGCACTTTAATTTCGAATGTTTATTCATGCCTGACTGGTGGCCATTTTTGCGAGGTCTTAAACGTAGACTGCATTTAAAATGTAGACTGGGACGTTTATTTTTGCACGCACAAACTGAGAAAAATGTGGTGACAATTTACATGGCAAGAATCTACAGATTTATCATGTAAGAATTTTAAAAGATGCCTACTTCATAAATTATATATTTATCTAATGATAAAACTAAGCCCTATAGGTACAGTCTGTAGAATCTAATAAATAACAGGTAGTAAAATCTAATGAATGGCAGGTCGCGTTTCATTTTATAACCCACTAAGTATTTGTTGCTGTGTCAATACAGATAATCTACAATAGCTGTTGGACGATTTCTAATAAATAAAGAAATATAAAAAAAGCTACCTAAGTACCTACTAGGTATTTGTCAAATGAAAATCATTTACGACACCAACACATCAAAACCACAAAACCTTTAACTTCATTGATAACAAACTTGAAACCCAATAAAATTACAACGGGTGACAGATCGCAGCTCGCGGTTTCAACTCGACATTGACTAATCTTCCACTTAATTTAGCACGTAATTATAAAATTTTCACGATAAATTGTTAGGGGCGCATTAATCAAGAAGTTGGGACACTGATTAAAACACCGTTCGCAACTATGCCAGGGTAATATTGTGAATTATTTACTGAGGGATCAGGTACCGTTTGTGTATATGTTTGTATTTTGGATGGTTAAAACCATTATGAATTTACATATGTAATATATAATAATATAGCATTGCATTTTTCGTATCATACTCGTACCTTTTGTTTCTTTTTCTTTAAAATCTTTTAAATTGTACCATTTTTGGTGATAAGAAAATGATTGAAAAAATATCTTAATTTCAACTATTTTTAACATAAATTATGTCAACTCTAAACATTATTTCTTTCAGACCACAACAAAAACTTATTATTTATTTATCCATTCAATCTATATCAACACATACGAGCCTCACGTCGAGCAATTTAAAACATAAATGCACTAACCCTAAACCGTCTGTCCCTATCGTCTGCTATTGTGTTATCTGCCATCCCTTTCGCACTCGTGGGAGGCTATAAAACTGTGAATCTATGCGTCTGAATCACGAACCACCCTAATCTTAAATGAACTGAACGGGAGTAGGTACTTTCAAAGATGGAGGTGTTATCTCCTTATATACTGTACGAAATCTGTATGGAGTGGTTGAAAATCGATAGTTATTTAGTGTCATTGTAGGCTTTATCAGTAGTTTATATAGCTATTATAAAAGGAACTATAGTGAATTCAGGTTTAATGTTTGTAATATTTGCTTTTAGCTCTATTGAATATAATCACGAAGACTAAAATGTTTGCGATAGAGTCTTTTTACAATATTGGAGAATTAAACATGAGTAAATAAATTACTTTAACTGTAGGTTCCTTCTTCCTTTTAATGTTGTAAATTATTTTTGAATTAAATACACGTGTAACTTGCCCATATGATAAACAATTTTTATATTTTCCAACTATCTTCAGAGCTATGTAACATCGGCCCCCAACAGTAGATGTCATTATTAAGGAAACAAGGGAACATAAGTTGAATTATTCATCCCAAGGCTTCACGGTAAGTAAATCGTATCAAACATCGGATGGCGAAGGGTTTCGCCCGTTTCAGGCTTTTAGAATTGTAACGATTTGTCGTTTTGATTATCGTGTTATAGGTTTAATCTGTAGATATTTATAAGACAGATGTAACTCAATATTCTAAATGGAATATGCATACCTTATGGTAAAGTAAGTAATATAGGTATGAAACGTTAAAAAATCTGGTACTCCTACTTAAAATAATTTATCCTAACATATATACTTAGGCGTAATTGACAAAGTTATCTAAATATAGATTATTAGAAAGCATATTATAACGAAAAGAATGCATTTTAGACTTAAAAGAATTTAAACTTAAATAAATTAAGAACACATTACAATGGTATCGGGCAAATAATTGTCAACTATTATATTAATTTACGCTTCACTGAAACTATCATAACCGTAGGTACTATATCAAAACCGCTACTAAAACCTGAGGTTTCTATGGGCCGACCACATTATATTATATTCATGGACAATCTCAACGAGGTAAGAAAGAGTCCGTAAAGCACTTTAACTTTTGGTTGTTGTAAAGTGACTCTGAATATAAGATGTCGGACGTAAACAAAGTCATGATGGTATTATTATTTTTTGTTTTGTTTCCAAGTCTTTAGCAGCACTATCAAACTGTATGGTTTCTTATCCTTACGAGATGTGTTGTTGCTATGTTCTTGTCCTTTTATCAACTCACCCTACTCAAAACAATCTCAATTGATCAATTCTTTAACTTCTATCTTTCTTTTCTACAACTGCTTGGTAAAAACTGTACATCACAGTAGGCAGTAGGCAGTATCCTTACAAATTTGAATGTCGTCAAAGCAGTGTATCCTTAGCAGTGTACCGCAAAGCGTCTCACCCCGTCTACAATTATAAAACGCCCCTCGTCTTAGGTGTTAATGCACATTAATTATTGTGAGGGGGAGCTTAAGATGTTTTGACAGAGTCTCCGAGAATTATATTGTAAATGGACCTCTTAAAGGAGTTTGTTCTGAATTATTGTGGTGCTATTTGCGTAATATGTTGAGTAATTGTTGTTTTATGTTCTGGCCTTTGTATGGAGTGGAGTGTTTAGTATGTTAGGTAGGATTATGATTTATTATTGCAAGATTTCGTTTAAATTATAATAGTTAAGTGTTAACAGCATTGCTATGGATTGTTTGCTTTTCATTTTAATTTCTTTCGATCAATTGATATTATTATGGTCACTCTATAAAAATAGTACTTAATATCTAAAGTGTACTATTTGTTTTTAATTATTTAATGTGTAACATTAAAGGAATTAATCAAACTCACTCATATTTTTTCGTCACTCTCAGATTCACAAAAATAGATTTTCGCAAAGTTTGTGGTCACCCTTCAAGTAGCGTTTAGCTACTATTATGTATTCTGTGCTTCAAGTGTAAACCAAATTGTCTTATCCAAAAAAACTTACCAGTATGTATATAAGTATGCTTCTTCATATCTGATTTCTGGTGGAACCTCTTGCCGCAGTATTGACAGGGGTAGGGCCTGGTGTCAGAGTGGATGAGGAGGTGGGTAGATAGGGTGCTCGACCGCTTGAACGTCTTCCCGCACTGCTTGCATTCGAACACTTTCTCCACGCTGTGCACAGCCCTGGCAAAGGCCAATTATGTTAGCTTGTTGATTGTTAGTTTTATATTGCGTAAAGGATTCGTACAACAACCTATACAAGTTTTTGTTATATAAAGTTGATCATTTATTTGCTGAAAGTTTTGCAGTTTATAAAAAATATGATCAAGAATAAAGTTTAAAATAGCTGGATTTAACAATTTAACATAGCCACTATAAATATTTACTAACCTATGTTGACTAAGGCTAATTTCATGTCCAAAAGTCTTGCTACAGAGTTCGCAAGCAAACGGCCGCTTCCCATTATGCGATCTCCTCGCGTGAACCTCCAACCCATGCGGAGTACTGAACATCTTTTCACACTTAACACAAGAATACACATCTCCAATAGGCAACGGCCGGGAAAGAGGACTGGGATTCCCTAAAACAGCTGCTCGAAGCCGTAACAATTCCGGCCCAGCCGCTTGCACAGCGTGCAAGTAAAGATTGCTATAACCCCCCCATCCTGGCAGACCCAGACTGCCTGCATCTCGCAAAAACTCCGCGAAAGGCAATGGTGGGTATAAGAACGGTCTGTGTGGTTGTGTTCTTGGCGCGTCTGGCCTTAGGAGAGCGCTGACAGAAAATGCTTCAGACCGTTTGAGCGGTGGGGAGGAGTCTGGCGGTCGTCGCGGTGATGATGGGGGAGAGTCCACCTCTAGTTCTGGTGACGTTGATCGGACAGATCTAGGGGATTGTGGGGACGGTGCCCAGCAAGGGCTCCCGCATTGGGAAGTGGGGGAGATGTCTTCTGTTCTGGTTTCGTTGTTGTGTGATTCGCTGTCTTCTTCGTCTGTTCTTTCACCGACCAGACGGTTGATGCCGAATTTGATTTCATCTGTGAAAGAAGATTTTATTGTACTGTTGGAATTTTGGTAGGAATGATTATTATAAAATCTTTAAGAATCATTATAAATTATTACTATCTGTAATTAAGTAGATAAGAAAACGAATTAAATTCATGCATAATGCGTAAAGTCTTTTGCAAGATTAATTTTTATGTTAATGAAATACTGTAGGTATTTTTATTGCAATTTTATTTGTTATTTAATGCTACAAACATAAAATTACCATAATACTTAGGTACTACATTTTTTAAAACCAGTGAAATACATCCACCAATATATATACATATATATATCAAAAACTATCTATGAAAAGACCAATAAAACATTGACAAAAATGAAAACGAGCTCGCCAATTTAGAACACGCAAAAGGCTATCGCAATGGAATTGTTTGTTTAAAGATCACAAAGGGTACCCTTGGGCCAGTGAAAATGCACAGGTGCCACACTTGTCGTCAATGAAATGGGCCGTATCATGTCGTAGCAGCAAATTGACTTTCATCTGTTACCCCTCGTCCAACCCTAGTAATTAACACGTCGGGTCGGAGAGACCCCAATCTTTTTTTACATTTCACTAATCCGCGGGCGCGCGTTACATTTCTCGCTTTGTTTAGTTTAGCGTTTGCAGCGTTATTTATGCTTCTTATTATTATGTCTGTGACGTGTTTACTATTACTATTGCTGTGTTTATAATTCAATTAGATACGTGTTTCAAATTATTTAGCTATCTATACAAACATTAAAAATCGTTGTCTGTTTCCTTTGATATATAGGTTTTTGAAATATATACAAAACTTATTTGAGTTCTAAAATAAGAAGCTTTACATAATATGTTAAAATCAATATATATGTAACATTGATATGGTAGGTACATAACAAATTATATCCAGAACAAACAGTACCTACATGAGAAGCCCGATTAGCTTTACGTCTATAAATAATCCATAGATCATCAAGAAACCATCAGCACAAACTCACGCTGTCCAAAACAAACATCCATCTAGAGATGAGACAAGTTACACTAATGAAGAGCAACCCCTATATCTGAAACGCAGCAGCTGTCGGCATTCGGAGTGGAACCAATCGGCTTCGATCGGCGACGTTCGCAAGCCCTCGGTCATTTCACGCCTGGGCCTTTTCGAACAATACGCGGCGTTTAGGGTTGCCTCTGTACACTTGTTTGTTTGTCCCCCACGACACGGTTTTATTGCCCCATAGTATTTATTACATATTAATGGTTATTTGGATTCATTGTTCCGCCTCGACAGTATGCTCGAATTCATGGCTTTGCGAAATATAGAATGCAACCCCATTCAGGGTAATGGGGTGAAATTTAAACACTGGCATTATTGTGTCCTATTGTGCTCTTTGTAATAAGATAATTTGGGTTATTTGAAGTTTTGATTATGGATTGAAATGTAAGCATTATTAAATTGTTATCGAATGTTGCTATATTTGCTTCCGTTAGATTCTTGTACAAATTAAGGTAAATTATTTTATAACATAATACCTACTATACAATTTATACACACACTTTTTTATTTGTTAAAACAAGATAGATGGTTAGCTAAAGATATTTCATCAACATCAACATGACACATCAGTATCTATTATTGATATAAAATTGTGCAAATCCGTTGTCAGATAAAATATTCTATTTATAGAACAAACATTTCTTCCTAATTGTAAAACAGCTGAACAAAAAAACTGGCAAATTTGCACCTCGTTCAAATTATATTACGAAGCTTTTTTTTCTATTCAAATGCATTAGCGTCATTAACAGTCGTTATTTGCGGTCTTAATGCAATTTTAATTGTAAGGTGTGTCTGTTGCATTCAGATTGCTATTTTATCAGCTTTTAAGGAATTAAAGATAACGAGATATGGGTTAGATTTTTTTTTCGCTTAGCAAAGTGTATGAGACGTATTTATATGTAAAAGTGTATATTCTATTAAAGTAAAAGAGTAGGTATTCATTAAAAAATCTAAAGTCATAATCTTAACTTTTCTGATACATTATTTTTTAGTTACAATAATATTAAGACAAAATGCAAGTTTCAAGTGTTTTTAATTCGATCAAAATTATTACATAATATTAGATTGTTAACATTTTATTAAACGTGAATGACTTTTTTTTACTATTCTGCATCATTTATTGAATTTGCCTTTTGAGTATTAGGTATCAGAGAGCACATTCTTTTGCAATTGATTCGATTAATACTTGTAGTTCACTTATATGAGCTTATAAGCGACATAAAATAGATGCGAAGTCACGGTGCAATCGTTAATCAGGATTAGAGGTTGTAATAAAATGTTTAATAATGATCCCAATGATATGGGGAGCGTAACTAATTATAGTTTTAATAAACTGACGCTGGGGGTATGATTTACCCGCCCGCACTCGATGTGTTAACTTTTTAGATTTAATGTTTTTCATAAAAATTAGAATTACATTTTTAATTAACTATCACTGATTTGATATTGTTCATAATTTACTTATATTATTAATTAACTATCACTGGGGTACAATTTACCCATCCGCAGTCGAAGTGTTATGTTTTTAGATTTTATGTATTTCAATAAAATTGTAAAAATTTGGATTAAGAATTTATTACATAACTGATATGAGTTGTAAAAAGTTTCGATTGCTTTTTATTTATTTACGATCGTGGATTTAAAAACGAGTTGCAATAATTTTAATACGTTAAAGAATTATGAAATAAATAATAATAAAATATTAATCTTATGATTTTTTTGTTATCTGCACGTTGATAACATAGCTGAGTGCTTAAATTATTATTAAAAAAAAACAGAATTTTTTGTGATTTCTAAATTTCTCTAAAGATCCTAAGATCTTCTTAAGATCTTTATTGGATTTTTATACCTAAATAACTTCACGTTATTGTAGATATTATTAACTTCTTTAATAAACTTAATTTCTTGTTTGAATTTAGAATTTTGAACCTATTGTTTGTTTTGTAGCAGGACTAATTTCGAATTTATAAGCGGCCTTAATTTTTTTGTCAAATGACTAGTCTTTAATTAGGTATATCTTTCGTATCTTCAAAATATTTATACTATAATCCATATCGGTTTTAAAATTAAAGGCGGTTATCTAAAGCGATTTATTCACTAGCATATTTTTATTTAGTTGTTTTAAATATTTTACAGTGTGTTCACGGCCAGACAGAAACGTAAAAAATGAAAAAGAAGGTATACTTACTAGGTAGTTAAACTTTGATGTGAAACGTCGTAAATGGCGTGATACACATTATTTTAAATATGTATTAAGGCGTTAATAGGGGCTAGCGACCTTGGTGACGATTTACTAGGCGGAATCGGGGGACCGGCGCGAATCTATCGTAGTAAAAGTACGTATAAAAATTATTTAAAAAGATATTTGGATATTGAATCAAAATTTAAAACAACCATGCCCTGTGTTTGAATTTCATAAACACACTGTAAAAACACTACAATAATTGACATTATATTGACTTAGCGTTTTGGTTTAAAGTACAAAAATCGACCTCAGTTCATGATTTTTTCCAAAAAACCTGATTGTAAAATAAACAAATTAAAACAACCATGCCCTTTATCATATTCGAAACTATAATATACATTTTTTTTAGATATGTAGGTACATAAAGAATCTAAGAAGAAAAACGGTTATAACTAGAGTTAATTTTCGGTATCAAAAGGGGATTCTACCCGATTCAGGCCTTAATACCAAGCATTTTAATCAACTTTTAAGTAATAAATACTTGGGTAAGCATATGTTAATACATAGGTCTAATTAGTGTTCCTTATCCTGTTACTAATTTTAAACTCGGGAAGTCCATCCTATAAGCGTATAACATTGAATATGTTACTTGCAGTTGTTCCAGAAAAACAAAGTAAACATTTCAATAAAATAAAATACTTATATTTGAAGTGAAACTTCTTTAGGTGAGTTGAGAGTAAAATTTCAAGGTCGCGTCATGGCAATACCGTCACGTCATGAAGTAAGGCGATGACTTTGATATCTTTGAATCTTTATAAGAAGTTTCACTTCTGAATTATGTGCTCGGCACACATGTTCTTTTCGCATCCTTAATTCAAACTAGAGAAATATTGTTTCTTATAAGAAATATTTATATTTAAAACGAATAGTTATTGTATTGTAGAACTGTACAGTTATAGATACGCTATATTTCAGGTTTGTCTATTACATACGTGCATATCAATCGAATTTCAACACTAACCTCTATTACCAGCGTAAAAGATACTACATTCCTTTGATTTATTCAAATACCAACTCCATAGCAATCATACATTCGAAACTCCACTTCTGCCCACCGTACATATAGTATAAATCACATGTTATCATTCGCGTTCGATAGCCGTTATCAATCGTAATAACGTTTTAAAACTACTTATCGGCATGGATTAGTTAAATCTTTGATCGTAAATGTCCGAATTTGCATGTGTGCGTTAATCCTGTATGTGCGCGATGCAAGCGCGTGTGTGTGTGTTTGTAGAATTTTATCGCGCTAAAAGGGTTTTTTAATCTAGCCGTTTATTTGTTTTTGTAACAGATGTTATAATATTATAATAATGGAATATAAAAAAATAAACATTAATTCATCATAATTTTTCAGCTACTTTAGGCTTTTGAAAATGCGTTGAATAAATTATTAAAGTGCCTATGTATGCGAACAAAAATAAGTTAACCAAGGAACGGTTTCAAAGATGAGACCGGGTCGGCAAAATCTAAAATATAAAAAAAAGACGTGTGGCACTCGGGAGTCGGGGACTGCCGCGGTAAAGCAATTGCATGCTATGCCTTCAAGCCACACCTCCGCCCGTCGGAGTTAAGTGGAGAGCGTGAGGTTTTTTCGTTACGTAATTTCTCGATTCTGTCCCCGCGCTCAAGGCTCGCGATAGAAGCTATGCAACAGCTTAAAAATATTTAACGTATTTGAAAAATTGGTTGAAATACAGCGATGTAAAACGATATTTTCTTTTAACAGGCGCAAATTATTTCATATCCATAAAACTTAGAGATTTGGATTTTCGGCGAAAATTGATAAAATATTTTTTTCTTTAAGTATTTCATTTATAATCTTATTATCAAGTACCTATTAATTCAGCGAATACCTTTGAAGTTCTTGAAGAGAAATGAGTCATTATTGGAGCCACCACCTATAGTGATTCATTTAACTTGTTCTTTAACTGAATTCGTTGATAAATTTCACCTAGATTCATAAATAAATGTGTATGTTTTGCTTCGATTAGAATATATTAGATCTAGGGTGAACTAAGTTCTGATTGGTGAACTAAGCTCTCATTCATAATCCCGACAAATTATTTCATCATCATCATCATCAGCTCATATATTATAGTCCCACTGCTGGGACACGGGCCTCCTATGAGGGACTAATTATTATTTAATAACAATAAATTATATTGCCATAGGTACCATAGTTATGTTTATTGCCATAGAAGTTATGCTTCTACCGGGAAATTAAGAATTTATTTATTCATATGCTCTTATGCCGGGTCCAGACTGGTGAAACGTAACATGCAATGTAACATTCTGCCTTTCATTGCATGTTCGCTGCAAGCGTGGACGCATAGCGCGCTCTCAACGCGCATTCACTACGAACCTCCCGTATTCGTGTTCCTTGCCCCTTTGTGTTCGTCGAAAAACCGACAAATCACGGATCGCTCCGCGCACGGCTTGTAATGCTCGTAGCATGCGCGTGTAATGCACAATTCGCGCGCGCAAGTCGTCCAAACTATGAGAAATTGTTACAAGGTGTGTTACCTTTCATGATACATTGCAGCAATGTGGACGGTGAAGTCTTTCATTGCATGTTACATTTCATGTTACGTTTCACCAGTCTGGACCCGGCATTAGAATATGCTACTTCATTATAAATAATCATAAGAAATAAACAAAAAAAAAATCATAAAAAATTATCACAAATAAAGCAAGTTTAATCAAGTTGGATTTCTGGTAATCCGTTCGGCTGGATTAATCAGAGTTTTGAAGGTTGACGATTAGCTGTTTCTATCGATTATAATATATCGAACCTTATCGTATGGCTTAATGAATGATTCGTGACGTTTTATATTGTGATTGAATTCTTTTTCATTTGCGGACTTTAGAGGCGGGCGCATTGCGCATTTGTAGGTACCTTTAATATTTCTTGCAAGCTCTTTACGCTGAAATTCATTTTAAACGTTCTTTAATGAAAGAGTACAGAAGGGAGTTCCTTAAAATTAATAACTGAATGCTTTTGACGTTTGATTTAAGTTTTTTTTTGTGTCAGAGCAAGCAAAGGGGCAGGTGGGCCACCTGATAAGATCTTTTCTTGTAGGCCCCAATGTCGTAGTTGCCCGGGAACACCGCAGCAGCAGGTGTAAATCGTTTGAGTAAAGTAATATTATTAACTCAGGCCCCGGAACCACAGACACAATAGAAAATCTATTTTGTCTGGGACCGATCGGGCCGCTTGGGGCTCAATGGGTTATTGAAATATTTCAGTAAATCCAAAATGCCTATTACAGTAATCCCGCTATGATCATCTTATCACGAAGTTGCAAGCACAGAATTATCCCTAACATATTCCGTAGTTTTCCTGTCCGATGCATTTATCTATCTATTGACAGTATCATAATATTTCGTCACATCCGCCTTAACTTTTCATTGTCAATCAGCTCTCGATAGATAAATCAGGTCTTAGGCGGCGAGATCAGAGAGCACTAAGTAGCCACGCCTAAAGTTTGGTATCGCTACGTCATCAGCGATAACAGGAATGAATCCTTAAATCGTTTGAGAGAGGTTTATGGTTGATAACGGTACGAATTGATAACCTAAAACGGTTTTACATTTGCTTAAGATGTCAATTTTTGTTGTGGTGACGAAAAATGTTCTGAAAATTAAGAATATGGTACTGCTGAAGAAACTACAAAGTTTAAATCTTCAGTCCAAATCAGTTGTAGGGACAAAACTGAGCGGGCTAATCTGTATTGGAATAATAGTTTTGTTTAATAATCTACATTTTACAATCACTATTTATTGAATCATTTAATTTTGTCAATATGTCGGGAGACTTCTATGTTACTTTATCAGTCAAAGCTCGTTTATATCATATTCATGTTATTTCATTCATTCCATCGCAACACTATCTCGGCGGCGTCTTAAATGTCCCGATTTCCCTTAAATGTTTCCACGAATTATTTACTGAAACAATAGCACGATTCATGTGTGTGACGTTCACCAACTTAAACAGACACATGGGAAACTAACCCAGATTTAAATTAAACTTTAAGTTCAAGTGATAGAGCTTAAAATCGCAACGACCTGTTTTCCAGTTCCACACTAAGTGTGTTGTTTGTAAACATTGACGAAATGCTGGCGGCATCTTTGAGATTAAATTCTGCTTTAATAATTGTCAGTCAACGTACGCTTAGATTTGTGGTTATGACCCCACGTAATGAGGTTTTGTTAATGAGTTGGGATTTAACGGTTACGAACGTTTTAATCAAATATGCACATGACTGTTGTAAATGATAGTCTTATAGCGCTCTTTAATATGTTTGATTGTTGTATCTTTAGCAAACATTTTGGAGACTTTACAGAGAGTTTCACCTTGACCTAAAATATGGTTTTTATAGTCGTGTGTGATCACATGACTAAACTTTCTTTTTTCCTTCTTCCTTGAAAATTCTGTCCAAAATTTCAAGACCTGTGTTACCCTACTTTCCAGGTGTCTTCTCTGTGACTATCTCCCATATCCCTAAAACAAGTATCCTTAAATTGGATCACGACCACAAACAGAATTTCAGGCCAAGTGGAACAAAACATGTTACACGAACGGTAAGCACAAAGCTCGATCAATCAAAGGGTGTCCGTAGCCGTCAATATTTGCACAGTGGTCACGACATTGCCCCTGTTTGTCCTATTATTCACATTTGTTTGAGTATGTCTGTATTGGCCCTCTTGTTTAAACTTCGCGTGACTTTGCGCTATGACTATTGAATTAAGTTCTCCTCAACGATTATTGTATTGGTCGCGTGAGGTCATACTGCGGTGGTCGGTTTAATTTGAAATAAATAGATAAACATGCTCTTGCCGATTTGAAAGACAGCTATTATTAAAAGACGTGTTTGTTTTTAAATAGAAGAATTTTGAAGCTTTGCTTTGTTGTGTTCATTTTTACTTAATTTTTGAATACTTAATTAAAAAAAACTCGTTTCATCGACTGAAAAATCTTTAACGCTGTTATTTACTTTCAAATTGATATAATATTTATTTTATTAAAAAAAAAAAAAATTTTTTTACCAAGAAAAATTTAATCTCATAATACGACTAATAAAAAATTCTAAGTAAAAAATAAATCCGATAAAGCAATAAGTAAATGAAATTGAGCATTTAGATTTCCATCAGTCCCACCTCGAAAATTATTACCTAATACACATAAATATAAAATCAAAAGTTTATATCATTTATCAAACATCATCTGATTTAGACACCCGAAACATATTTAACAATCGTCTAGCGACAGACCTTTTTCTATTTCCCGGGAAGTCTGACAATCCATACACGACAAACAGGCATACAACGTTATCTTGTACACTTATGTTTGCTTACAAGGGTACACATGTCCAAATCGGATTTACAACGTTTGAGAATTGAGACGTGGTCAACGCACAGCCAGCAAAAAAAGCCAACTCTATTTTTAAAGAACAAAAAAAAAGTATCAGTGACGATGTCCAAAATATTCACATGGATGTAACAAATAATAATTATCGAAACGCCCTTGTAATATCGCATTTACGATCGCATTTATCCCGCCATAAACGAAACTTATTCTGCCGTCCGTACCTTATCAGCGCTATCGAAATTTGTGTTCGATACATGAATTACAAGCTTCATAACACGTAACGTTTAAACTGTCGATGGGTTGATAAAGCTTTGTCGCTGCCGACAGCAAATCAGAGTCATAAAACAAATGTAATTTCGCCGGGCGATAACAGTTTCGTCCGATAAGATAGTGTCAGAAATCTGAAGCCGTGGGATTTGGTTGATGTTATTGGAATTTGTGAAATATGAAATGTACAAAATCCTTATATCTGGAACCCTGTGAGGTGTTTGTGATCTTGCACCGATTGTTGAGGCAGGTGCAATTTATCAAGTATAAAGTGACTTGTCTTTATTGATTTTATTATCGATCTTCATTTTTTTTTAAAGCTGTATTGATTACATAATTAATATAAGAGACAAATTCTTTATTTTAAATAAATAAATTAATAAATATTTGATATTTGAAATGAAGTTATATCGCAAAGAAAATCAATGTACAAAATAGATCTGAATCTGAATCATACTCCATTTCATGGGTATACGACGGACGGAAACATTTTAAATTTATGGATAATTTGGCACATTCACTTTTTATAACCATTGGCATATTCAATAGCAAAAATTTTCAGAACTGACCAAATCAATATTATTACGATACCTCTGTTAGGATAAACATCATTGTTCACAGGTGGCGGGGTCAACCTCATCTCGGGTCGAGCGCTGGATGCGCCCCATAGCGATTGGCACAGACCATTCCGAAGGGCTTCACTAGCTGATAATCCTGTGGACAAATGTAACAATTAGTTACGGTATTTTCGTTTAAGACCAGATTAAAATGACCTGTCTTTAAATGAAGTTACTAGTGAGCTTAGGATCTATCTATTTTTGACGGTTTCCTTACTCCTAAATCTGTTAGTTCTGGCGTGTGTTCGTTTTTTTTTCATACAACGATTTAAGGAAATACATTATTGAAAGAATGATAAATCTGAGATTAAATTTTGCGCACATTAACGTATCAACAATAAAATTTATGACAGTAACTCTAATGCAGACATTTAACGAATCTTCAAATCTAAAGATAATCTTTTTAGTGCCTAGTCTTAAAATTCTGTTGACAATAATAATTGAAAAATGACACATTATAAACGGGGCGTCATATCAGCGATCTGTCATCGACAAATCTCTCAATTGCTTTATCAAGAGAGTGTCACCAGTTGATTTGCCTGATTGCCCCGATTGCCCCTACGGCCCTAATACTGTCGATTTCTTTACACATAAAGTATTATACGACAAATCACTTGCGCTCATTATGATTGGTGTAAAGAGGTCAGATTGTTAGTGGCATTTGGGAACTCTTTATAGGCATCTCATCTTAACTGAGATGTTGACAAAATTATTTTTAAGATCTGTTCTTATAGAAAGAGAAGTATTAGTTATTCATTATTCATAAGAAAAAATTGATAATAAATATCTAGGTCGAGTAAATTATGCAATTCAGAATAATTATAAGTGCGTCATCTATGACCTGTTTCTTCACTATTAATAAATGTGTTCATAACTACCTGTATCTACCTATAAATATAAATTTGACTAAGTATATGAAAAAATATTTATTTTGATATAAAATATCTAAAATCTAAAAAAAACTGTAATCACGTCAAATAAAAGGTATGTTTATTTAAAGGAAGATATTTCAGTAGGTATATCATGTAGGTATGTCCACATGATGTTCAATCAAATGAAATATAGTTCGTGTTACATGTTTTCGATAAATTTTATCATACATTTAGGTAATCACTGCTACGGATATTCTGATAACGAACATAATTACATTTATCGCTTGTAATTGCATGTAATAATGTGTTTATTTGATACGATCATGTCAAATTTAATTTTTTTCCATGTTCGATTTTCTTTTGATTAATTAATTACTTATTGTTTTGTACACATTATTATTTTTATTTTATTTTTTATCTATTCTTTCAATATCAGTTCTCTCAATGCTGTCTTCTGTTACTTATTTCTATTTTCAATTGTCGGCATTCATAATAGAGGTAATTATCAGTCTTTGACTTGGTCTTTGATGTACCAATTTTTGTGATCTTATAATATTATGAAATATACCTCTATATAATCAAAATAAAATATCCTGAATTAGCAAATTCAACTTTATGTCTTGGACCAAAATACCATTATCGTACGATCCCTTCTTATCTGACTTATTATCACGGAAGAGTACTATTTTAGTATCATTCGTGTTTCTTTGAATTCTAAAATACACTTATATCAAATAAAAATACTTTCTTGGAAATCTCTGATTTACAAAAATGGATGAAACTCTGTGATGAAACTCAATATGCCGATACGCTATTGACAATTTTATTAAGCCTTTTTTCTACGATTTTCAATATTCATCTTGAAAAACTCATATTCCATACAACCTGACCGCAAACGTTGTTATCTTAATCTTATCATAGGTATTTGAAAATGTTCAAAATCGAATAACAAAATTCTATTTTTATAATATACCAAAACAAATTCTATAAGACAAGTACAGCCGTTCCAAGTAGTATCTAACAATATGACATGAGAATTCATATTTACAGATGTTCAACTAGACATCAAATCGTTATAATCATATTTTATAATAGATTTCGGCCCGTGGCTTCGCCCGCGTTTTCAAAGAAAAATCCGCATAGCTCCTATGTGTGATTCTGAGTCTTCAGCTACCTACATACCAAATTACATTGTAATCGGTTCAGTAGCATTTGCGTGAAAGAGTAACAAACATCCATCCTCACAAACTTTCGCATTTATTAAGTAGGATTTGAAGATTCACTAGTCATCAAATATTTAAAACAGGAGCATCTGACGGACGTTCGAATATTTCGTAACAGGATAAGAGCCATAAGAGCGAGGACAATCCGTGCCACATCCTTAGGAAGACGACGATTGTTGGCGCCAGCCCGCCGCGTGCCCGTAAATACGCTTTCTTCAATTGGCTTAGCTTTGATTATTTTGTATTGGATGATTGGAGATTTTAATCATAATTTAGTTGGTTATTTCTGCGTCTGGAGAGTTGAGTCACTCTTGGACTCTTTTTATACGTATTGTCTGATTATAAAGACCGTTTTTGTTAACGAGCTAGTAAATAAAAATAGTTGCAAAGACAGGTCAAATATTATGTTGTCAAATATTTTTGAAGATCAGTTGAAAGGCATATGAAATTTGATGCCCTAGATTTAGTGTAATTGAAGATTTTCAACACTACGTTTGTTTATATTAACTTCATTTCACCCGATTTTATGTTAATACATTAAATCAAACCACATAAAATGTATCCTTGCACCTTATACCAATTCCTACAAAACAAAGGACCATACATCACAATCTCGGCTCATCATCATCATCCAATCAAAACTGTTAGCGTAGGAACTTTCTATTTATATCTTGTAAGTGGTCCAAAAGCGCTACGCAGCCGAGTGTCTTATATCACGGTTGTTTTGATTTCTAAGACATCATATCACGATAATTTTTCCCTAGATTGAACTGAAATACAGTGGATGAAATTTTTTATTTTCTACTAGGCTATAATAGGCTGGTAGATTACTTTATGGTAAGTCATCACAACCGTGTATGAACGTTTGCAGATGCTGTATCTTTGTGTCTTTGACATCTTTTTTAAGGGAAAGGACTAAAAACTATTTTATTTATTTATTTATTTGAAACTTCATTACACACATTGTTTTTATAAAATATAAAAGTATATACCTAATAAGTCACAATGTTACAGCTTAATATGTGTAACGGGGCGGCCTTATCACTTCAGAGTGATCTCTACCAGGCGACCCCTTAGGCAAAGGACAAGTGTTTGCTGTATAAAGGGAGGCATCAAAATCTTATTTTAAAAACTAAACAATATTTTACAAACATACATATTACTTAATAATTACATAATAATATATACCTACTATCTAATGGTTAACAGGAGTTAGAATTTAAAAATAAATGTATAGCAAAAATCAATAAAGAACACTGGCCAGAAATGGTATGTTCTTTTCTTGAAAAAGAATGATGTGACGATAACAATAAAATCTGTGAATGTGTGTTTGGCAAGAGGCAGAAAAAATGCCGTTTGATTTATTTTTCTTCTGTGCCAGCACATTTCATACACGAGTCAACTATCATGCCACATCAGCCAAGGTTACGAAAATCACATCTGACCTCCAAAGCAAATAGAACACAATGAGTCACATATGATTCATATAAAGAAAACTAAAGAGGCGCCAACTAGCGCGAGCGGCATCAATGACCGGCCGTCGTCCGGGCGCAGTTGAGCCAATTGTGATATTGCTTCCTGTGAACGAGGTGGGGGGTGCGGCGGTTTTGAGGTACATACAAAAAAGTAATTATTGATTGTCGAATGGAAGAAATGTTGGTATATAATGCCTAAGGAAGGATGGAATTAGAAAATTGGTAAAGGCGGTTTTGTAAGTGTAAAGTGGAGGATGAGCAAAAAACGGCACTTTCAAAATCTTTAAAAGGCCTCTTAGGAACGTTTTCTCTGCTGGTAGACGGTAGCTAGCCTTAATAACAAGAAAAGGGAAGTATGAAAATCCTACTAATATTATAAATGCGAAAGTTTGTGAGGATGTGTGTGTGTGTGTGTTTGTTACTCTTTCACGCAAATACTACCTACTGAACCGATTACAATTAAAGGAGAATGCCCATTTTTGGTACTGGTTTTTCTCATGCATCAAGACAACAATACTATTAAAAAAAATCTCGGCAATTTAGAGGCCTTCTTACCATCGGAAAATATATTTTGAACAGGGAATGTTTTGTAAAATCTAATAAGACATGTAGTTAATTGTTTAGATCCGTTATTATAGATTTAGTGTCCATTACCGTTTACATTTTTTGGTACAGGTTTTTCTCATGTATCAAGATAAAAATACTATTAAAAAAAATCTCGGCAATTTAGAGGCCTTCTTACTATCGGAAAATATATTTTGATCAGGGAATGTTTTGTAAAATCTAATAAGACATGTAATTGTTTAGATCCGTTACCGATTTAGTATCCATTACCGGTTACCACGGTAACCAAGCGGTAACTATTATGACATTTACTATGGTAAATAGCTAAATGTATTTATCGATTATTGTTTTCATTGAATTACAAAAAAAAAAAAACAATTAACATAAAATCACTCTGTAAGGTATTGTTTATACACTGTAGGTTGTTTTAACATAGATAGTGAAGTAAAATAATATAAATATTAAATATATATAAAAAATATTATTATGACATAGCTTGGTAGGTAACCAGTTATTTCTTATATGTTTCTTTCTTCGAATATGTAGTGAAAAAATGATTCAAACAACAACAACAATATGTAAACCGAATAAAAACTCTATTGGCATTTTTTAAATATATATTTAGGTTTTCTTGATTTCCGTCCCGGAAGATTTCTGGTGCCTACCTACACTAGCCGATGAACAGATAGACTTTGTCTGAAAGCATAAGCTCTACGCATAGATTAAATATGTTAAACGAAAAATAACCTTCTGAAGACGATAAAATACTACCTAAATCACACATAAACCTAACTAAATCGGGTTTTCACATTTTTCTCAATATCTTGAAAAACCCTGTTTTTATCACAAAAAAATCAATTGGTAAAAATCTTTTGAATATCGAAGAACCCTCCAAAACCACTCTGGCATTGACGCAACACTATACTGTGGTCCATACTTTCATGGGCATTCTCCTTTATCGTATTTTTATCTGAAATAATATTTAAAACGATATTAGGTACTATTTTACATAGTTCATTAAAAATCCAAGAAACTCTTGGATAATTAGCAGATTTTTACCGTTTTCTAAGCGCATTTAGGCACCAACCAGAATGAAATTAATTAATTTTGTCCTATGTTTTACTTTGTTGCGTTATAGCAATTACATTTTTTGTCTTTAAGAGGAATCAAAACTGAATATGAAATTCTAGCACTTATATCATCTCTATATTATAGTAAAAATGAATCCCTATTTCCCTTAGTCACGGGCATGACGCGTGAACGGGTGGACCGATTTCGATAATAATTCTTTTATTATAATATTCCTTGAAGGACGAGGATGGTTCATATGGAGGGAAAACGTAAAAATGTACCTACCACGGGCTAAGTTGGGGCGGACCGCTAGTTTAAAATATTTTTTCTTAAATTGCGTTGATAAAAATAAATTAGCAGCATTATTATAAAATAATTTTCCAAACACTCGCTCGTTTGTATTTATCGTCTAGCATTGTATCGTATAACGAATCAATCTCACTCATATTTGGTATTTAGATAATAAAAACCCAAGAAATACAATTTTTTCGTGTCAATTTACCTTTTGAACAATGCAAGCTTAAAGTGACAAACTGGTATTAAATAAAAAGTAAAAACCCATGATTGACTTGAGAAAAAAGTAGCTATATTTCTTTATATTGGCGATATCTATATATATAAAACTCAAAGGTGACTGATATAGTGATCTATCAACTCACAGCCCAAACCACTGGACGTATCGGGTTGAAATTTGGCATGCAAGTAGATGTCATAACGTAGGCGTCCCCTAAGAAAGGATTTCCCGATATTCTTACGGGAACGGGGAAAAACGGGGATGCACGTACAAAGTCGTGGGCGGAAGCTAGTTATGAATAAGATGCATCGGTAGCTTTGTACTACCGATGCATCTTATTCACGCTATATAATAAAATCACGCTGCGGGTTCTAACTACCGAATAATAAACCTATAATGCTGTCCATTTTAATAATGTTAAACTACACTATTTTAGAATAATAATAACCTATATAATATTTCCAACACAAGGCAAACCGCATGAACAGCTAGTATAACACCGGCGCCACGGCCGGCGCCCTCCGTAACTCCCGCTGCGCTATCATTCAATTACTACACTTGATCACAATTATTGTGGCGGTGTGAGTCTTTTTTCATCACAATAATGTCGTCTGATCTTTTATAAATTTGTTAGAGCTTTTATTAGGTACAAGTCTATGGTCACGGACGAATTC
Organism: Colias croceus; assembly: GCF_905220415.1. NCBI lineage: Eukaryota > Metazoa > Arthropoda > Insecta > Lepidoptera > Pieridae > Colias > Colias croceus. The sequence goes on along the minus strand of NC_059539.1, from coordinate 2,513,293 downwards.
TACCTATACCCGTGGCCCCGTCGTTTATGTGTCTTGACGGAACACAGTGGGGTTTTGGTCGGTAGGAATCCGACATAACCCGCGGCCCTTTCCCCGGAGGCCGTGGGTATCTATGCAAGATTTCCCCACTCAAAAAAAAGAAAAAAAAAAGGTCTATCGTTTTTACTTAGTGTAATCCTTACCCTTATGTGAATAGGAGAATTTTTTGTAAATATGTATTTTCGAGTCATTTTTTTGCGATAAAAATTGTTTTTCTTAAATAAATGCAATGTTTTTTAAATTTTCTAAATTGATTGATAACTAACACAATTGTACGGTCTACCATATGGTTGTAATATTGAAACTTTTTCTACCAAATTTCCAGCTGCTTCAGAAGAGACAAACGATACACATTAAAATCAGTTCAACCATTCCTGAATTGTAAATTTCTATTTACTTACATATTATTAGTATAGTTATAGATCTAAGCTAATACAGACCTCTAGAATCTAGATACACTAGCATTTATGACTAATTTACGTGACTAATTGACGTCATTAACAAAAAAGCGCCATTCAGTAAAATTATCTACAACTTACTTTCTAATCCCTTAGCAATTGATAATATTTTGCATTAGTAAGAACGGAATGCAATTACATTATAAATGCAATTATTCTTATCTGACCCTGTGTTCTATTGATTCGCGAATTTGATATTTATAACTATTCATGTAAAGTTCAAAATCGTTTTGTAAATTTGAGGTGGAATCGATCAGATATTCTGATGGAACATGATACTAGAACAAATATTGCATGGAGCGGCATTTGTTGCATTTTTTTAATTCGTAGATTGCACAATACAATATCATAACACTTCTCTATGCATTCTTAGATAATAATATAACGATTTACGTTAAATTTTTCTATTCCAGAAGTCGACAAATGAATAAATTTTACCAAAACTGATTCACTTATTTACTAAAACAATGAATGTTACATTTTTATACAAATAAAAAAGTATGTAATTAAAATTAATAATTGATCGAATCGTTACTCCAATAAATTGAATTGAAATAATAAAACAGAGAGCATTCAGAAAACACAAGAAACCCATATACTGACCAAATATTAATGATCAATTTAGTGCAGATCGAATTACGCCCTGGGTGGGCAACTGGGCATCTTTACAAGCGACCACTAATAAGCTAGACTTCAACGGAAGTTTTCATAGGATTAGTGTTCTTAGAATGTTGGATAGGTCAGTAGTCATTATTTTATTGATCGTGGTTACATAGTGAACTAATGTTAATAGTTTTTCAACTACCTATGTGATTTTTTATATGTGCATTTTAATACTTTTGCGCATAAATGTGTAAAGAGCACGTAGCGGTATTATAATCCTCTTTTTTTAAATCGTCAACGTAAAAATTTTTGTCAATTAAGGGCCGATTTTTCATTCGCTAGTTAAAACTTACCCGTCCAATAAAGCATTACACGATAATATTAAAATGTCACCTGTAAACTGTCAAATACGGGCAATTTCTAATTGTTTTAAAATGGTAGTTTAATACGTTATTCGACGAATAAGTTTTAACCAAGGATTGAAAAATCAGCCCTAAATAAAATATTAGAATATGAAATATTGAAATGACATAATGAATTGTAATACGATATAGAATAAAATACAATTCAATGAAAATATAATTTGTATTATAAATCGCCTAAATTCACCGCTTATCATGCACCAAGTTAACTTGAAAAGCTCCATTGATCAAATAACAATAACCGAGCATTATCATTTCGAAGAACCTGTTAATATAGCATACAATTCTTACCCATATATCATTTAGCGTACGAGTCAAAATCGCTCGCATTTTGTTATCTTGGTGACACGCAGTCTACGAAAGATTGTATAAAACACTAAGATCCTTATTCAATACAAAAGTCGGTTATTTTGAAGAATTTAGGGTCAGCAAGAGGTTACGCCTTCCGCGCGGGATATTTCAAACATTTGTTAAAAACAATGTTTTAATTAATATCGTCTAATCTTTTCTGTGAACACTAATAGAGGAAGCTGCTAATTAGCTATGTATAGGCATAGGTTCTAATTTGTAATTCAACGGTTGCTGTTTCGTTATATTTCCTGGTTAGAGTGGGGACATTTTTTTTTTATTTCGTACGTTTAAAATATTAATTATGTCACTATAATAACTGAAATTTTAATATTATTATTACTTAGATTTATAATTAAAAAATTAAATATTTCAGGTACAGGTATCTGAACATTTCATTGTGATCAAATAATTGCGCTAGTTCACAGTAAAATATTATTTTCGTAATGTCTGAGATCTTATAATTCTCTGATTCGTTGATCACGTGATGTCATAACGTATGCACATAATTACGAATTAGGTTAATATGACAAGTATTTATTTAGGTAAGTAGGTAAAGTAAAAATGTATATATTTCGATTTTCGAATTGAAAAATTAAAAAAATACACATTTTCAGATAACTTTGTTTACCTTTGCTAACCGCTTTTCTTCAGCTACATAAATTTCAAAATCATCACAATATGAATCACAAAAACAATGATTTTGTGACTAAATCCGTCCGTCTAGCCCACGTCTAATAAACGATCTAGGCCGATTCCCACGGAATCACGCCGCCCACGCATGATTACTCACTGTTTGTCATCTGCTAGTTTAATTGATCTAAGATCTAGTTAAATTAAATCGTGGCTCATTCATGGATGTGTGAACGTTGCGATGGGCCGAAATAGGTCGGTCATTTTTAACCGACTTCAAAAAAAAGGAGGAGGTTATCAATTCGGCCGGTATATTTTTTTTTTTTTTATGTATGTACACCGATTACTCCGAGGTTTCTGAACCGATTTACGTGATTCTTTTTTTGTTCGATGCGGGATGGTGTCAAATTGGTCCCATAAAAATTTTATTCGGATAGGCCCAGTACTTTTTATTTTATGAGCATTTTTGTCTGTAGGTATTTGTAAATTTTGCAAGTGCAAGTTTGAAGTCGGTTGTTTTTAACGCAGTTATCACTTGTTATTTAATTACAAACGTAAGTTTTGGTAATAGTGGGCTAGTAGGTCTTTACACCCAGTTACGTAAACCTGGCTACTAATTTACCTAGGAGTTACATAATTCTCACTTTCAAAGGGAATTCACGAAAATTATCTTCGTTGGTACTTTACAACTGTAATATCGCTCGATATTACTCTCTTATAAAATAATAGCACGATAACACACATCTAGTACCAAAAAACTAAGAACGACTAATTCTTAGTCCTCTGATAGTCGTGCGAACGTCGAACGTCACTACCATTTAGCTGAACATTAAGATTGCACATGAACAATTTTTTCATTTTCAAATAGTGACTAAACATGGCTTACTTCCCAGTTGGTCCAATATGACTTTTCAGTCTGAATTGGACTTTAACCCTTAAGGCAAAAACTAGGCACAACGAATTTCAGTATGATGATTGTCGTGCGAACGTCCGCGTCGCTACCATTTAGCTGAAGACGATACAATTCTTCAAGCAACTCTAATAAGACCATCGAAGTCTAAAACTGAACTTTGACCCCCAGTCCTAGCACCAAAAAACTAGGAACAGCTAATTTCTGTCCCACTGATTGTCGTGCGAACGTCGGAACGGGTTAAGAGGTGTTAATTGTACGGGATTGAATGTTTTCTCAGGGCAGAATTTAAATTGGACGCAATTGTCTGAGTATTTTTACTAAGCTTCGCTAGTTGGACAAATACCGCGATTCGGCGGTCGAGCTGCTGTGAGTCATGGAGCGATCAATCTATGTTTATGATTATATTTCTATACGATATCTGTGTTTTATCGTTTATATTTTATTGTACAGTACACATAATATACATATTTGTCTGTATCGTTTATTTATCTTTCCACATAATTAAGAACCTAAGCAGGTAGTCGAACTAATACAAAATAGTTAATTCCTTTCATTCAGTTTTCAATTTTTCATTTCTTCTCTGAACGAATTTAGTCTTATGCGATTAATCTAAATTATAATGAGTGTATTTTTATCAAGGGCCATAAGTACGTTTAAGGTCACGGTTTGTCAATAAAATCTTTGTTGAAACCAAATCCCGTGGGACTGCATGCAATTGAGGCCAGAGTCGTTATTAATCCCATTACCGTCTTTGTCTTTGAAAATAATAAAAACAACACTTTTATTAGCTTTTAAACTAGGTATAAAACCTTTTGTTTTTTCACGAGGATGCTATAGTGTTTTAAGTGACAAGGCAAATATTGTTTCGGATGTATTCATTGCTTATTAATCACCTAAAACATCATTTTTTTTGTTATAGCGAAAAGTTTATTCATTTTTTTTGTCTGAATATAATATTTCCTTTAATCAATAGGTAGATAATGATATAGGACATACCTACTTTCTTCTATAGATTTTACATAAACATTTGAAGTTCGTGGTCAAAGAAATTAAAATTTCCTAACCAGACTTTCTACCACAACCAAATCGAATAGGCTGATTAAAATTACAATTCTAAAAAAATAGCCTGAATTTGTGAGCTCTGTCCTCACAAATTCCCCACACAAAATAAGCGCAAATCGATCAAACTAAATCAACAACATGTCCGTCCAATGATTTCCATCATTTGATCATTGGTCAGAAGTCGCCGCCTTTGTACTAGCCGGCTGTTTCTCAACAATTTGTACAGGAAGATTCTAATAGGGTTAAGATTTAGATCCGCGGGTCAGCGGCTTATGAGTGACTAATGAAATGTTGTGTAAGTGTTCGGGTTTTGTGGGTTTTGATCTTTCTAGAAGGATTTTGAGTGGTGTTGGTTTTGTGACAGATTTAGATCTAAAGTCTATAATTATAGGACTGCAGTATATTTTTTATATAGATATAGTTCTGTGTTAATTTGGTACATATTTAATAAATATTGCCGAACACAAGCGTACATATTTTCATTTCCTTTCTAATATTTCACATTTCATGTTTTGTTACGTTTGTATAGGTATTGTACGGTTTGAAACTAATTATATCAAAGAATAATTTGCCCGTTGAAAATTATTCGAGACATCGAACTTAATATCACCTACGAAAAAAATGTCACTATTTCAATACTCTACCATTTTCATAAAAAAATCCGCACTAATTCCTAATGGTAAATAATAATGTTTGTGTAAAAATAATAACAGTAGGCATATACGCAATCTTTGTACCAAATTAACCATCACTTCCCTCCAAATCATCGCTTTAATCAGTTAAACAATTCCAAAAAATCCGCCATAATCAGCTAATCATCCCGTGGACAGTCAAAGGGTCCATTAATATTTAATTTGGGTTCCGTACCCGGGATTTGCGACACGTGTGCCCCATTATAGTACCTAATGAAGAACTCTTGCAGGCAATTTAGAAGTAATTATGCACTGAATATAGGTTAAAAAATATTATCTAACTTAAAGTATTGAATTTTTTTTTCAGTGCGTAATATTTTATTTATTTACTTGTAGGTTCTTTGGATTTGACCTAAATAAAATGTCCGTTTGTGAATCATGAATTTATATCATTGTATTAATTATTACAATTATTATGCATAACTAATCAATTGCCAATTTAGAAACCGCGAATTTTAACAACCCAAGAATTATATCAACTAAATAAACACATTTAATCATACAATTAATAATAATATTAAATAATAATTACGCTACGGTGTGATTAATGCCATCGCGCGTCAAGATTGGCCGCGACTGTGAGAAGCGGATGTAGGATGTTGCCAAGGACATGCGATTTTAATGTCGTCGTTTTGTCGCGCCACATGTGCGAACTGCGAACTGTTGCGTGATGGTGTAATAGATGACAATGAGAGAAATTATTCATGAGATTTATGTAAGAACTGAAATTTATATTACGTTGCTGTTAACGATGGCACAGAAATATTGTTATATTGTGACGATCATGTACATCCTTAATTATGGTCAGTTGAGCCTACAAAATGATGTGACAGTTTCTTACCTGAAAATATTGGAAATAGTAAGGTAATCAAGAATTACATACTTATATGATGCAACAAGATGAAAATAGAGTTTTTTAAGTTTCAAACGTATTTTTTTACGTTTTTGAAGTTATTATTTCTGTCCAATGCTATGATGGACTATTTGAAAAAAGGTAAGTACCTACATATTTCCATAAATGTTCACGATTGCAGGAATATTTTCTGTAAGCAATTATCCTAAACAATTGAACATCATTATAATTACAATGTAATTTTAATTTAAATACCTAACTTTAATTTGTTGTCCAATTAGAAATAGGTACACTATTAACATACACAAAACACATTGAAATAAATAAGTAACATCTACTTAATAATAATAGACAATTACATCAAATAAAGATTTAGGTACACACCTAGGATAGTTCAAAAACCTAGGCGTAGGCGCGTAACCTATAATCGATTTAAGGGCCCGTCTAGCTGGCGAATGTGAACAAATTGAATTTCCATACATTGATGGATGGTTCCGTACAAATCAGAGATGAGCGGGCTGGATGCATACATTTGTATGTTAATTAGCTTAAAATAGGTATTGGTATAGCACAGTATAATTCAAGTGAAACTTCTTTATCGGGGTTGGAAAAAAATTTAGTGTACCAATTTTTCGTTACGCGTGACATTTTTCCGTTACGCGCCATCTTTTTCTTATCCCTACCACGCGTGATTCGACGTTTTTCTGTAAAGTTGCATAAAGTAAATTATTTTTTGAAAATTAAGGTCATAAAAAAATTTCACTTCTTACGTGTGTGTACACTAGTACACGCACACATTTTTTTATTTATTAACCAACAATGAACAGGTGAGCTTTGAATAAGGGTGATATCTATATTGTGCCTTAAAATAAAAATTGGAAAAGCTAATTGAAATGAACATGGATAGATTATATTTCTTTGTCACAGTGGAACAAACTTTCGCGATATATGTGTAGGTACCTTATAAAAGTAGTCATTTTTATAACTACCTACTCAATAAGATTCAAGTTAGAAACGCATTTTTATTTTTTTTAAATAAATCGCCCTATCTAATTATCTGTACAAACTTCTCGGTATAACAGGCTTATGTCTAATCAATAAATAATAATATCTATATATACTACAAAAATAAATATTCAATGCCATTAAAAATCAATGTTAGCGGTAGCTCGCAGAAATATTGGACAAACTTAATAAAGGGAGTGTTCGATCAGACAAATCGGATTATTTGGGATCAGATGTCTCGTACGAAATTATTAGCAATCGGGATTATACACGTATGATATAATATTAATTGTGTTTTTGATTTTATTATTTATAAGATTCCTTTTTCTTGTACCTTTATGTCAGAAAGATATTGAACATAATGTAGACTTCTCTAGACCGTATGTTTTGAGTGTTTAGGTACACTATATTAATACGATAAAAATACAAGATTGAAAGCACGTCATTAAATATATAAAAGGTTTTGTTTAAATTTTTGAAAAAAATGCTTTGTAATATTAATTTGTCGGCAAGATTGTGGGGAAGTAAGATTTTTTTTTAAAGAGAAGAAGCAAAATGTGAAATACATTAAATAATATTTTAGGCCTCACGTCGGTTGGTACCTTCATACCTGCTTGAATTGTAAAAATATAATATAGAATAATAATATGTAATAAATACCTACAATCTACATCTCAAAAATCTTGAGATTTTACTGTACCCTTAACTTTTTTTTATTGGGTACCTATAGGGAATCGCTTGACACAATCTCGCCTGATGTTATGTTGAGATGTGGTCTAAGATGGAACGCGCTTCCCAAGAAGGTACCTGTTCACTCTATGCTTGAAGAACTTACTTATGATCGGATGTGGTGTTTTTGATAATAAATATCACACTCTATAAAGGTGCATAAAATTGAACTCTATTTATTAAATAATGTTTCTCTGTTTTGCAAATTGGACCTTTATTTATTTACCTATATAAATTACCCACATATAACCTAATATACTAAGCGTTAAATTCACAATATAATCTTTAATAATTAATGTGTGTCTATACTAATATTATTAAGGAAGAGTTAGTTTGTTTGCTTGAACGCGCTGATTTCAGGAACCATGGGTCCGATGTTTAAAATTATTTCACTCTTAGATAGTCCATTTACCGAGGTCCAATTATAGGAGCGGAGCAATGCGGGTAAATCCGCGAGGCTAGTAACATAGTAGGCTAGTAATTTATAAACTTGCGCTTTTTACTCTATACGTATTACTCGGTATCACGCAAAAAGTTCAACACAAATGCATTTCAACCCGCTATATTCATAAAATTCTTTCACAAATCAATCTTGACCAATTCTATCCTAAAATTTTTCCTACAAAAAACATACTCGTTCCTACAAAAAAAAAGAAAAAAAAAACTAACACTCTCCATACAATTCAGATCAATGCTAAACGGAGGGGTGGATTATCATTATGTTTATTATTGGGGTAACGCGTGCCTTTTGGATCATTACTTTTCAATGCCAACCGGTAGTGGATGTTTTAAAACGGAATAGTTTTAACTTTTATAGATAGCACAAGTGTTGTAGAGTGGCGCTCTACTAGATTTTTGACACTATTGTGCAATGTATCTATATTGGGTATATCTATACCTAATAGATTTGATACATATTTGATATGATATTTGATAGAGTTATATATCTGTGTTTCTAGGTAAATCGCATCCCGGTAAAGATGTAACTTCATAATAAAGTTTTTTTTTATTGTACAATAGGGGTGTGCTTGGCCACATTCTCGACTAATGTAAGCTGAGATGTGGCCTAAGATGGAGCGCGCTTCCCTGGATGTACCTGTTCACTCTAATTATTAGAGTTATTAGAGTCTAATAAATAAAGTAAAATATAAAAACATTTTTAGAAGCTGTAAACTGGCCATAAAATGCAATGAAGTATTGGGATAGGTGAACTTAGAAGCTTTTCAGTTTATTCATTAAATTTTTCTCTTTTTGATTATTTTCAAACATTTAAAATACCTATCTATTTAGATGGAGCTATAATAAACATTGATGTACCTTCCTTATTTATAGGTTACGGAAATTTACCAATAAGTTTTATTAATAAATAGATGAATACAATTGGAACATTCTACATCATAAAAAATGGCTTGTTTTCAAGTAATTCATTATGATAAGTAGAGTCAGACTAAATAATCTGTATTTTATACAGACTTTAAACAGTTTACTTTAAAAAGTTTATAACAAAAACTTCCCAAATGAATGCATTTTGGCAAGGAAATGTTAATGGAATACTTTAATTAAATTTATAATAAGACTAGATTTCCGCCTGCGGCTTCGCCTGCGTTTTCAAAGGAAAACCAGCATAGTTCCCATTCTTAAATCATAAAACCTATCCTGTGTGTATCCAAGTTACCCTCTATATGTGTGCTAAATTTCATTGTAATCGGTTCAGTAGTTTATGCGTGAAAACCATACATACATACATACAAACCTTTCCTCTTTATAATATTAGTGTAGATAGGTGATATAGCTATGCTTGTAATATTTAAAATATCAAACAGCAATACATTTAAAATAACAATTATTGTTTGTAATTTAAAAACAGACATTGCATAGATCCACAATACTCATAAAATCAAAAACACGACTCCGCTTTTTATGAAGGCACAAAGCAAAAAAGAGCTTTCCACCCCAAATCGCTCAGACATAATCCTTATCAAAGTTCAATTAAAGTTGATTATTCAGTGAAAGTAAAAAACGCAAAACCCACTGATCGGGGAGAATTGAAAATTAAAATTTCATTCCTTTGAACGGGATACTTTGACCAATCAGAATGCGCTTTGAGGCATGGAGCTGAAATTTGACCAGAAGGAATAGGGCTAAATAACCATAGTTATAGAGTATAGACATGATAGAGGTGTTGTAATCGATAATAATCTTGTAGGTATATCTAATATTCATTTTGTTGGGATTCGCCTCTTGATTTTTTATCAACACAATTCACGACAACCAAGTCTGATGAATAATTGAATCCCAAAAATGGCAGGGCACTTATAATTTGAATATGATATTAAAGTTATACTAGTTTCGAAATCTTTATAAATATAATTTTTTTGTCGCCCCGGTAAGACAGCCAGACGCGGGTTCGATAATCCCGTTTCGTGATCGATTCTTTTTTCTATTCTTTAAAAATGATATGACTTATTACATATTTGTTTTACATGCGTATTTTTCAATGATGCTTGTTTAACAGTTTACAATTTTAATATTTAATAGCCAGTTTTACAGTTTTTTAAAATGTTGTGTTGTTTATAGTATGTCCGTTAAATAAATAATTAATTATTCTGCTATATTCCAGTAGGTATTCTGGCTTTCATAATAATTTATTATTTCACCAACAGAATGTCACATCTGTTCTGAAGCGCTAAAGAATAAGCAGTTTTTTTTTATATATGTATACATACCTATGTACCTTAGTAAGGTTCATACTAACTCCAAAAGCGAAGTTTAGCTTTTTAAGTTTTATCATGGGTCAATACAAATAATTTAATTAAAGTGGAAAATATTTGTTCTAAAATCTAAACGTACCTATTCCATACCTAAGGAATTTGTACCTATATTTTGTTAACTGAAAAATAATGTGCGTTTTTGAAAGAAATTAAATGCCCATAATGTTCTGCTCTACCAAGGCTCTACCTACCAATCTTTATATATATAAATCTCGTGTCACAATGTTTGTCCTCAATGGACTCCTAAACCAATTAACCGATTATAATAAAATTCGCCCACCATGTGCAGTTCGATCCAACTTGAGAGATAGGACAGTTTAAAGCACAAAGCGGGCGAAGCCGCGGGCGGAAAGCTAGTTTTAATATAATATTTCTGACTAAACATAAACATTTAATGCATCTACACTGTACCTAATACAGGTAAGTATTAATTGTTTGTATGTTTTGTTTAACACGCTAATATTAAAAAATTAGTGGGGTGAACTGAATAAATATTTTTGTGATCCTTAGTCCATAATATATTTTAAACCGCTGAAATAAACTAGGTACCTATAAAAATATATACTGTAAGCTATGGTCACATATAACCGGTTGTGCATACGCCAACTTATATATAAAACACCGTAGGTACCTATTAGCCTTAGTACACATGTAACGACCTTTTGTGATCCTTAAATAAAGAAAATAAAATAAAATATTCCTTTTACAACCGTGGATCAGCTTATAATTAAGCTTAGATATAGATCCAAAACCAAAAAAGGACTTGGATAAAATGAATGAAAATCTGCTCTGCACTAATTAAAAAGAAAACCCTCTACCAACAAAATTTTAAATGGCAGGCACGGTAATTTAACTATTTATTTGAATGATAATAAATAATTATAAACATTTAATAGGTAGGTATGCAACCAATAAATTGCACAACTTTTATTAAAAATTAATTTAATTCTTTTACGGACTACGGTTAGGAAATTTTAATTAGGTAATAGGTATACAGATAAAGATTAAATTTCTAGATTTGACTGCAAGTACCTGACTAGTAGGTACCTAGGTAGGTATCTAATAAGTGTGTTTAAAAATAATTAAATATTGTGCGGAGGATAATAATAATTAGACATCGGATTATATGCATTTGCATGTTTGCATATGCAAATGCATATAACTCTCTAATTACGCCGTTAGTGCATATTTTAGCCTTTTTCCTCCAATCGTGCATATTTCGTTAAGTAGCGGGAGTTTTAATTGGTTGACAAACCTTTATTAGCCAATCAGAACGCTCAGCGAGTAAACAAACCCTATTTTGGCAAAAAATAATGAAATGGGCTCCATTTAAGTAAATTTTGAGCCATTGAAAATAAGGCTAGGTTACCCTTTTCGGGCTAAAAACTTAAAACACGGGTTGAATTCCAAAAAAGGCCTAGATTTACCCCGAAAAGGTGGCAACACTGGGCTCGCGGGTGAAAAACGTCACAAATTTGCGCTCAAAAATTTGCTAAAAAGCTTAATTGTATATTGCTACAAAAACTATACTTAATTTTAAGAAAACTTCGCTGTTTTTTGATTTTGTATTGTGCATATTTTAGGCATATCAGCTGTTTTTGGTGCATATTTCGGCCTTTTTTAGTGCATATTTGCATGCATATTTTGGCATTTTGTTAGTGCATATAATCCGATGTCTAATAATAATAAATGAAACAGGTATTCGGTTACATGTGAATATTCCTAGTAGGTTATATGTGATAAAAATAAATACATACTCGGTAGAGAAAAATATTCTAATTAGAATTTTTTATTCTCTATTTGCAAAATAACAAATTTATAATCTATGGGTAAGCATCACAAACTTACATTAATTTTATAATTTTGCCTCGCAATTTCACACCTCGAAATGACGTGTTGAAATATTTACAAACAAATATTATCACTTACCCTTCGGAGTGACGACACGAAACGCACTGTTAGAGATCGGTTTCGGCGATTCCTCCCGCAAGCCAGGCGAAACATTTCTCACCATAGAGAAGTCCAAAGGCATCGGTGCCATAGCACTAATTTCCATTGTCATTCGAAAAAAAAATCAAAACGTCAAAACATAACCGCCACTTTTAAAAAATGGAACTGTCACGGAGCGTGCGACCGGCGCGGGCCGCGAGTATGTATTAAGGCTACGGCACACTCCGTGCTCGGACTATCTGTTCAGTAGAGCCGAATATCTTCACAATTCGTATAGAGATTTGAACCTTATCGCTCGCGGAGGGCGTGGAACACTAGGCCCCGCCTGCGTACCCCACCGCGCGACGCGTGACAATCACTTTGTATAGGTAACACAATAATATGATTCCTGATAGATTTTATTGTTCCAACGATGCGAGAGAAATTTCATAAATACGCCTTGTATTAGGTTTTCATGGGTGTAGTTGATTATGTTTTTATTGAGTAAAGCCGTGGATTATCGACATATCGGTGGCTATCAGTGACGTCAGCTTTCATAATACCGTCTTTATGATACGTTATGAATTTTTTATTTAACAATATGTTTATTTTTATGACGATGATTGCGTATTTAAATTATGTTGTTATTGATTTGTGGTCCGGAAAAATATTTTAATAAAATCATAGCAAGAAAGTATTTTAATTACCTACCTACTGATTACCTACATACTATGATACTAAGTACATAATTATACATAAAAAAAAAACAATAAATTTACACTGTCGTTGCTCGTTCGTACCTACCTATTATTGGTAGGTAACTATTTAGCAATTTGTGGTATTTAGGTAGTTAATATGCATTTGCAATTTATTAAATTTTTAAGCAATTTGGATTTCTAAATATTTTAATATATAGTAGTTGGTTTTATTCAGCATAATATCAAGAGATCACCCCTACAAATTCACAAACTTAAATCTTTACTATAGCTGCGCTTAGCGGTTTCACCCGCCTGGCTCTGATTTATTATAAGCCTTCCATGTAAATGGGTTATCTAACACCGAAATAATTTTTCAAATCGGACCAGTACCTAGTTCCTGAGATTAGCGCGTTCAAACAAACAAACTCTTCAGCTTTATATTATTAGTATACTGTATAGATAATAATCTATAACAGTGTACACACTCCGGTACCTGCATATAGCTATTAAACATAGTAACATACATAAAAATATACCGGCCGAATTGATAACCTCCTCCTGTTTTTGAAGTCGGTTAAAAATACGATCATTGTTACAATTAGATACTAAAATTCATTCATATTTTAATAACGAAAAATATTATGATAAATTAAGAATAGGGGCACAGGTAATACAAACGTAAATTATCTATAAAATAAATAAATATTTCGGGACTATTTTCACACACGACACGATCTGATCCCATACTAAGCTTTCGCTTGTGTTATGGAAACCAAATGGCTGATAAACATACATATATAATTTTAAATAAATACATTATATAGATAATTAAGACCCAGACACAGAGCAAACATCTACGTTCATCACACAAATATTTGCCCCGGGTGGAAATGGAACCCACGACCAGTGCCTTGGAAGGCAGGGCCACTAGCAACCAAGCCAACCGGCCAGTCAAATTGTGTTTAAATTTATAATAATCGTAATAGCAATGCTGCCATTGTTCGCGAAACATTTCAAGTTAAAATAAATAGGCCGTTACACGTATAAAATAATGATAATAATGAATATTTAAAACAAAGGCCATCTCAATTCAAACAGTAGGTCTTGATATTACTCAAACAACTTGCTAATCCCGTTCCGCAGTCTTATTCTGGAATCATATTAATTTTTATAATTCAATTTTTTTTTACGTTATTTTAATTTTATTTGTATAGAAAATTGGTGTTTGTACGCAACAGGCTGTCTATAAGTTCATAAAGTTTTAAAATATAACTACCTATCTGGTCTGATTTCTGGTTTACCATTTAAAAAATGAATTAACCTAGGCCTGTAGGTATGTATATGTAGTAAAACGTAGTTGAAGTTTTTTTTTTGTTGTATTTAAAACAGGAATTTTCTAAAGATGAAAATGAAAACTGATTCAATCATAATAATAAATACCTACGCAATACCTAATATAAGGTATAAAAAGTAAGTATAAAAAGTTTATGCACTAAAATAATCAAACAGAAATGAAAAAATAACTTTTTATTTTAAAAAATATAGAATAAGCACATCGACACGTTTTCCAAAAACTAATTACACCTCCACTTCGCAATGATAAAGCAAAGCCGTCGTATATGATATTTTTATTCATCACAAAATGAATTTTCCTCTCACACCACTAAGCGACATTCAACCTTACAACAGCACACTACAGTTCATTTTCCCATGCATGTTCCATTAAAAATAGGGCTGTGCAAATAATTTTTTACAGAGAAATAATCCCGGTATAATCTAGCCAGCGAATCCCATTATGCGGAACCCCTCGATTGTAATCCGGAGATACAAAAATCGAGGATCGTATGGAAATAAAAGTAATTTCGCTATCGTCTGATTTTCGGGATTTACTCGTAAAACTGACGCGCGTTGAATTGATTAGGAAGGAATTGTTGTTTTATAGGTTTTTATATTTATTTTTAGTTTAGCTTGGAGCATTGTTTAGGAGCCCTGATTTGACCGATCTATACATAGTAGGTACTAAAGTCAATAACTTATTACAAATGAAATAGCATTGAAGTGAAGAAACATATTTTAATTATTAAGCATCTAGATCATCTTTCATCTTACAGGATCTGCGTCATTGATAAAAAATTATATAATACATATTGTATGTTGTATGTTTGCATTTTAAATGAGTTACACGCTTTAATTATTCTCAACAAGATCAAATTATTCATACCCATTATAACAATAATCTATAAGAAAGAATTTCCACTTTACTAAAACCAAGGTAAAAATTAGCATAAATACTCCATACAATTAAACAACGGAATACAAATTGTTATAATTTATACTAAAATTGTCGACAATATAAAATAATCACTCTAATATTAATTTTAGTGTTTCATCGGAGCTCGTTATCAAGCAAACGGCTGGCCGTATAAATATGCAGTTGAAATGAAGTGAAAAGGTCTAGCTTTGGAAGTCTATTGCCTATAACTTTTAAGTGTGCTTTTGTAAATCTATATTTTGTAAGCGTTTAATTAATTTGGTTGTTGTTACACATATTTTGTTTAGTGTAAAACTGAAAAAAAATTTAATTTCTTATTTGTTTGCTCTTTGTATTCCATCCCTACTAATCCCAACTAGTATCTAATACTAATATTATACATGCGAAAGTAACTCTTTCTGTCTGTCTGTCTGTTACGTTTCCCACTTAAACCTCTCAACCGATTTTGATGAAATTTGACACAGACAATTTTTAGACCCTGAGAAGGATAGGCTACCTTTTATTGCGAAATATGTACCACGGGCGAAGCCGGGGCGTACCGCTAGTACTACTATAACATTATAAGCACTTTGCTCCGACTGCGTTTTGAACGATTGTGTTAGTAATTATAATAATGTAAGTATTACAGACTACAGAATGAATCAATTTTAATGTAGTCTATTTGTTTTTTTCATCAAACACTATCCTGCTTCCTGATATAAAAATCCTATAAAATTAGACGTCTATTATTATTTTATCACATTTTTGAATAGCCTTTCAGTTTACAGGAGCCTCTTCTTACATTTTTCGGAAAATTGAAATAGTTTGTACCTATCGTGTAAATTAATAATATTTATATTAATCTCAAAGAAAGCTCTCTATAAGATTTTAAACCCGTTCTTTCATGCAATACATAGGTACTTTATTTCTTATTTGCAAAATCGTCTTCTAACATTTTACCCAAACTTTACTTACAAAGCATGGCTGTAACATTGTATACTGTAAAAGTGGATGAAGGTAGCCAGTATTTCGTGCCACTTTAATTATACTGAGTTAATTAATACAAAACATTAACCGGTGGGCCACTAAACGGGCGGTTTTATAGGCGAGAGCGGTTTACGCTCAGGCATATCTAGACATAAAACTTCCAATAATATCACTCGTAGAATATCTAAGTCAATAACTAAAATAACGTTTTTTTTTTTCATAAAAAAAAATCATACAAATACATAAATAGTGCTTTAGTTGTTCTTAATATTCATGACGCTAGCATGTTGTGAACCTATGGGTTTCAAAAGAAAGCTTATAAAGTTTTTGACTGTATTATTATGTACCTTCCTAGTTTTATTCTATTATATTCTAAATTGAAATTTTTATTTCTTCAAATCAATCTCAAGGCACTTCTGAGCTAATTGAGCTAGAAATATATATTAAGATGAAGTCCTTTTAAGAACACGTGAAAATGTAAATAAAATTACTCTATTGCAATAATATTTAAACGGAGCTTCTTTCCGCGCACAACAGTCTTATGGAACCAGCTTCCTAGTACGGTATTCCCGAATGGTTACAATCTGGGGACCTTTAAGAAGAGAGCGTATTCTTTCTTAAAAGGCCGGCAACACACTCCCAATGTCCCTGGCGTTGTGGGTGCTTATGGGCGACGCTGAACGCTTACCATCAGGCGTCGCGTCTGCTCTGTTGCCTCCTCTCTCATAAAAAAAAAAAAAAAATTTTTATTACACCAATATTTAATATTTAATAGAAATATTAAGATAATGAACATTTCGTGGCCTCCCTGTATTCTAAACGTTTAACAAGCGGGTAGCTATCAAAAATCATTTGAAGTTCCCGGTGTGCAGAATTACCTTCAGCCAATGTTTACTTTTAATTCAAAATTTTATTCCAAACGGCTTTTACGTTCCGCTTGTTTTTGCTTCTTTGTTCACATGCAGAGTTTTTGGTCTTGTTGCTGAGCGATTTTGATAGAGTGCTGAAATAGAAGCATAGTGTGATACTATAAGACCTGTGTTGTGTATGTATGGTTTTATAAAAAACTAGCGGTTCGCCCCGGCTTCGCTCATGGTACATGTTTATGTTTTCTTTCCATAAGAACCATCCTCGTACTTCAAGGAATATTATAAAAAAAATAATTATCGAAATCGGTCCACCTGTTCACGCGTGATGCCGTGGCCGAGGAAAACGGGTTTCATTTTTATATAAATAGACTATACATTATATTAATTGTGTTCGATGTTGTTCTGAATATTTAATTTTGTTTAATATTAGATTTAAAAAAAATATTTTTCTTCTCTATATAAGTAAGCATATAAAATTCTCGTGACACAATGCTTGTCACCACACTCCTCCGAAACAGCTGCACCGAATCTCATGAAATATTGTGTGCCTATTGGATAGATCTGAGAATCGGCCAATATCTATTTTTCCTACTCCTAAGTGATAAGAGGGCAGAATATCGTTTACCGGGTCAGCTAGTAATTGTATAAGTATGTATATCTTATTTCGTTTAACTATTTCTAGATATATAAAAAAAATCTAAATGTAGGGTATTTTATAATCTGACAATAAACCATTTTATAACTATGCAAACAAAAATCCGTATACGAGAAAAGTGCTTCACTAAAATTATATTTTACAAAATACCTCGAAATAAGGCTCAACGAAATGACCTTTATATTCAAAACAAAGCTACATCGTGTTATAATTCCCCAAATAAAGGAAGAGAGAATAAAATCATTATTATTGTTCTAAATGATCCCGGCCGTAAAACCCTTGCGGTATTTACAGGTTAAAATAAATAGGGTTAAAGCAATTTGCATTGTAATGCGACAAACTTGGCGAAGGCGTAATTAGTCCGTACTTTGAGTTTTGTGCATCTTTTTCGGAGGTTTTTGCTAATGTCGAACGTTAATTAGAGAGCGGTTTGCAGATACAGACTAGTAGATTCTATTCATTTAGAGGAAGAGTTCGTGGGATATAGAGGTGCTTATTCCTGCTAGATAAGAAATACCTTTCAGTGATGTTATACCTACCTAATAGATAGATTAGAAGTGCGTATAAATAGATAGGTCCTGGGTTTTGTTCCTGGCAGAGGAAAAAGACTGAGGGCTCTCAACAGATAAACCTAATACTAATTGGTCAATAACGTTCCTATAAAATTTGTATGAAATCTTTACTTATAACTAATTTTCAGAAAACTTTAGCCTTTTGAGCTGCCGAAAGTGGACTGAACATAAGCGGATCAACTTCCTCCTTCAATTTTCAAGAACGGCAGGGGTCATTATATTGAAAGAAGAAAGAAAGAAAAATTTATTGCCAAAAATCACAGCCATAAACATTACAAAATTTCTCTTACAATTAGGCAAACGGATATAGCCTCAGCAAAATGCTGCACAAAAACAGCGCTGATTTTCAGGCTGCACCGGCGATTGAGGTTGGTCTTTTTTTTATAATAACCCTAGCAATAAGGCAGGCGACTCACTTGGTGGTATTAGGTGATAGACGCCGCCCATGACGATCACAGCGTTGGGAACACTGCGATCGTATTGCCGGTCTTAATATTAAAAAAGAATTAATTGTTCTATTATTAATATTACACTTAATATTATAGCTGAATGTATCATTTTATGAAGCCAATGAAGATTTTATCTATTTAATGTTGCACAAAGCAGCTCCTTATCCTGTTATGTCTTAGTTTCGTCAAAATTTTCATGGAATATGAATTATAACGAGGAAATAAAATTTATTTGTTTTCAACATCATTCTCTAAATGAAACAGATCCACCACAATTCCTACACATGCGTAATCGCAATTAAAAAAGCAAGTCCCAACTACGAGTCTGCGATCAAATTAATTCGCATGAGAGCCGCAGATGTGTCAATGATTAGCTTCCTGTGATAAGTGTTTTTGTTACATCCGTCGTAATGATTTGTTGTTGTTCATGTGTCACGAACGTCTCGATCTTTGTTTTGGTGAGAGTGAGTTAACAGGGTAGTAACCATTGGTGGATAATATTTGCAGATGATGATGATGATGATGGAAAATATACTGGATTTTTCAGGGAGTAGGTAGGGCCCATAGATATTACGGATCTTTTCAGGGAGTTAGGTTTTAAAACTGATAGAAAGAAATATTCGTAGAGTGCGTAGTGGTGCGTAGTTGTACTAAAACTTCTTAATACAATATAGGTATAGGAATTAGGAATACTACTGGGTATAAAAAATGTTTGCCATTAATAAAATATATTGGGCATTTTTATCTGAACAATAGAACTTATTGGAATGAAATTTTATAAGTTTAAAGACTATAGGGCAAAGCTATTATTTTAGACAATTAAGGGCTGAAATATGTGATTTCCATAGAAAATCGTAGCATCAAATACAAACGAAGTCGCGGGCGGATAGCTAATAATTACAATTATATTCGTAGGTACTAATATAGTATTATATTATCTGTACTAGTTTCATTCATTAACAACACCATATGTCGAGTGGTTATGTAATGCGAATTTATGAATTGAAGACCACATGTCTCTACGTTTTATATTTATGCAAACCATGTTGTTGATTTGAAAACGTTGTAACTTCTGTGAGCAATAAAATCGTATAAAATCTTCTGTTATAAATTAGATTTTTAATGGTCGTTTGAGTGTGATTACGTTATTCTTTTCACAATATGTTTCATTGAAATCATATTGAAGCAAAATATTTTTTTTAAACATAGATACTTATTTTCATTTCTTAATGAACCATGACTACAACTTACTTAGCTACATGTAAGTAATCTTCTTTGAATCTTAAAAACAAATGTAGGTACTTAACGATTTTGTAATCAATATCTTCTTTAATATATATAAATCTCGTGTCACAATGTTTGTCCTCAATGGACTCCTAAACCACTTAACCGATTGTAATAAAATTCGCACACCATGTGCAGTTCGATCCAACTTGAGAGATAGGATAGGTTTTATCCCGGAAATCCCTTGGGAACGGGAACTATGTCGATTTTTCTTTGAAAACGCGGGCGAAGCCGCGGGCGGAAAGCTAGTATCATAATAAAATCTTATTAATATTCAATTAAAATTATTCCTGACTAAAGTACAAACTATTCTCTTTTATTCATCACTACATACACATAGTATAAAACAAAGTCGCTTTCTCTGTCCCTTTGTATGCTTAAATCTTTAAAACTGTTGACTGATTTTGATGCAGTTTTTTAATAGATAGAGTGATTCAAGAAGAAGGTTTGAGTATATAATTTACTAGAGTTTAGACAAAGCGGGCGAAGCCGCAGGCGGTTAGCTAGTACATTATAATTACAAAAAATACAACGCAATCTCATCAAAACCGACCAGTTTATTCTACCAACCAAACAAATGTCAATCAATCAAAAAATTCTTCTTCACAATATGTTTTATAATCAACAATATGTTTCGCAAAGTGCATAAACATAATTCAAGAGAGACACATTATAAATAATACTGTAAAACTATCACAGGAAGTCTGCGGATTGTCATCTGCCAGGCAAGTGTTGTTGAACCCGGTCTAGAACTTAATTATTGTTATGCTAAGTTATTTAAGTGATTACTTTGTACGTATGGTTTGAAAGTAGTAAGAAAATATACAACATTTTCGTAGTTAGTAGTTTATTGTTTACATTTTAGTAGTTTTTTTTTTTACATAAAGGTACAAATGACAATTGACAAAATAGCTTAATCTTTTTATTTACCCTAGCGGGTTTTTTTTTTGCAATATGCGATATGAAAAATTTAGAAGTAGATTATATTTTGTAGATAATATTGAAGTATTATAAGCACTGGGAAAATGTAGTATGAAAACTGTGCTAATCTATTTAGTTAAAGAAAATTAGTTCAACCGAGTTTTCACAGTAAGACACGGCTACCTCGGCTTTACCGATTTACTGTTACGCGTAGTTACAATACTTAATTTACTTATTTCTAAAAAGCACTTTTATCAAAAATTTCTATACTGATACCTGTACCTGTACCTGTATAGATCCGCATTTCCTTCCTAAAACAAAGAAATTATGCAAATAACTCGAAAACACAGGCAAATAAACAGCAATAACACTTCCACTGCTGTATAAAGATCTCGAAACGGATTATCGTCGAAAAGACGTAGAAAAGTGACAATAAACTCTTCCGCCACCATAACTTTGCTTATGAATATTCCGTTATACACAGCATTCGAAATTTCAGGGTTCCGTAAAAAACCCTGTGGTTCAGTACAGTTCTTGACTGCGATTGCAACATCAAAGAGGCAATAACAAAGTAACCCTAAAAGCATAATGAGACAGGCAAGTGCTCCCGTTCGCATGGTCCCGTAGCAATTTCGCCAACTCATAAATATGTATGTGGCGGTACTTCTTTTCCTTTACTTATCAATTACAGGCTCGTTTAGGTCGCCTCGAGCGAAGGGAAATGTCATCGCAAGGGTTAAGTTTTGTGCGTTGGTTACGGGTTAAAATTTGTATGAATCTTGCAGATTTGATAAATAGAGAAGTGGGTTATGTGTGGATGTTCGGAGCTGAATAGTGCTAACATATTTGAATGAGTCGTCTTTTAATTTAATAATTTAAAATTAAGAAGGTAAACGTTAGGTAGGTAGATTAAAACACTCACAAGTACCAAAATCTTAAAAAGAAGGGAATATTTAAAGTGGCTTAGGAAAGTATATAGTAAAAAACTAAGCTGAAAATTATCTAAATTAAATGAATAGACAATCCGGAAGTCGCAGAAAGAAATTAACACTTCAATTAAAACTGTGCCTTGATCACCTCTAATAACATTTTCGAGAAATATATATTTTTTTTAATTTCTTTGCTTTTACAATTTCAAAGGTACCAAGAGCACATCTTTCCAAAAAAATGTTTCACTTCAAACCTGTAACGTTATTTACACAAACTTTAAGCACAATAGTACGCCCTCAGGCCTAAAAGACCCCAAATTTAAACCTTGGGGGTGAATAAAAAAATACTCAACAGTTTCGCGGTCCCTGTGTCCCCGAGGTAGTTTCAGCTTGATTATGTTTAGGGTTAAACGTCATTGATATTGCCGATCTGGGCCGCCAGAGGGTTATTGAATTTTTTCTATAATTCGTACGGTCCATGTGGCCGGGGACGGGTTAAGATGGTATCGCTTATTGACAAATTGGTAATGTGGTTAACGAATCGATTGGTATTATTGATATGTTTTTTGAATTATTGTGTATTTTATACTGGTAGATATTTATCATTAGGAGGTTATTACCCGACTGAACAGAGGAGTGTAATGTTTTTTAATGTAAAAGTAATCCCACCAAAAACATAAATGTAAAAATTGGAGCCGAGTTCAATCGTTGACTTAATTTGCCAAAAAAAGAAATGAGATCTAAATGTGTGCCAAGTTCTGCAGACAGTCCAGAAATTTATTTACAAAGATGTATTAAGTTCTTAGGTTGACTGAAAACTCAATTGTTTTATTTTCCCTTAGAGAACAATGTTTATTCCAAAATATAACTTTTTTAATTTGAATAATATAATTATTTTCACAAAGCAAACAACTAATGACCTATTGAACCCCATAATTTGATGAGGCTAGTTTTTAGAACCTCACAAAATATAAACAGTATGTAAAACTAGCCTCATCAAATTATGGGGTTCAATAGGTCATTAGTTGTTTGCTTTGTGAAAATAATTATATTATTCAAATTAAAAAAGTTATATTTTCCCCTACAGATGTTTCGTCCTAAAATACTTACCTATGTAAACTTCAATAATCTATATCTCAGTCATTTATTGATGGATTTCAAAATTTTTTTCGGCCACTGATTAGTTTTGATCTATTTTTAAGACTAGTAAGGTGAATATACTATTTTCTTTTTTTTTTAACTTTTCCATTTTTCCATACAAACAAAATTTATGTCATTGAAAAAAAAATTAAATACAAATAAATTCAGTATTTTCTGATTTTTTCCTTTGTACACTCACTATTACCTAGTTGATTACAAAATTTGAACTTTCTAGCTCATCTGGAAGTGGGTTAGGTTTTGTATATGTCTATAAGTCAGTCAGTCTTAAAAATTGCGATTTTTGGATATTAATATCTACGCAACTGTTTAATCTGTATTTATGAAATTTAAGGTTCTTGTTTATCTTGAGGTCCTCTTGATATGTACCAAATTTGGTTTATATAACTTAAATAGTTTTCGAGTTATAAGGGGGTGAAAAGCGGCTCGAAATGGTTCGTGTAGGTAAATATACACACGGCTGCTGCTCGCCAGTTCTCTTCGCTTGAACTTGGCTTGACACGCTGCCGCGTGTCTAGATTTGTATTAATTTTATAATTTCAGAGCGTACAATGTACTTGTACAATATATGCTAGTTTGTAGAGAACAGTTTTGTTGTCCGGATTTTGATTCCGAATAAAGATCCTTAAAATAAAAATAGGTAAGCTTGTGAAATCGAATGTTGTTTAATAGAACTTAGAAGCACAATAATAATTAGACAATATATCACACATATATTTCTAATAAACTATGTACAAACTGAAAAATGCAATATGTAGCGCAATACTCAATACTCGTACTAATGTGGTAAAACATCTTTACTAATTAAAACTTAAAAAACAAGCTGTTACCACACCCCGGACACTCCATACAAAATTATAGTTTTGACAGTCACACTGTAGAGACTGCAAATGTGTGTGTAAACTCTTTATGGTTGGCACATTTGTGACTAGCGTAAAAAAAAATTCGCGTTTTTCTGATGAAATACATCCGTAAACAGCACAATATCTAACCATTTTCTACGAAAAACGATAATCACAAATCCAAAATAATAAAATTGCTTTAAGTCAATTTGATTAATGTTGTCAATCTTCGTTGCGTTTCGTCTAAAGACGTCGTTGGTATCGTCCTTGCGGGGAAATGGGTACCATAACATGTCTGATCGTGCGGGGTGAGGTAAGTGTTTAATTTTGGCGGGAGGCGGAGAGTGTCCGTTCTGTAGCGTTTAGCTACTATTATGTATTCTGTGCTGTTACTTATAACAAATCATTCCCCAATCAAACCAAACACGACCCGCATTCAAAAAGGGCAATCTTCACCATCTTTAACTAAACGCCGTTTTAGCAATTTACCCAGAATTTGACGGTCGTTTTTACCAATTGTCCGCTGACGTGATCGGAGATAGCGGCCCGCATGCGCGCACGCAATATTGACATACATCATGGTGCTGAGGATGTTATAATTAATATTTTATACGTTATGGCGTTAGAAATTATGATTTTTACATCGTAAATAATCAAGCAATAGTAACAAGTATCTTTCATTAAATTTAATTAAGGATTTTTGTAGGAAAAACACATTGATCCAACCATCTTCTATAATACACGTTCAACGGTTCAACATTCATCCAACAATCTTCAATAACTTTTACCTCTATAATTTAGTAAGTACGAATTTAGTTAGAAAAAAATTTACTTATCAAACGTAATTTACGTATGTATAAAGAGCATAAACTTTTTTTACAGTGTGTGGTTCACCAAGAGAAATATAATGTCAGTTTACTATCAATGAATTAGTCTCTCACGGTGCATTTACATCAAACGAGCGAATGCTCATTTTAACCCCACTATGATATTATTTTAGTGTGAACAGGCGTAGAGCATTCTGTCATTCTTTGTTCGTTCGAAAAGATTCTATGCAATGTTCTAATACTGAACAACAGTGAATACGAGTTTTCGTTTACACTAAAAGATGACAAGATAATGTTCTTGCTCTAGCTCTAACTCTAGTTTCTCTATGATCGTTTGATGTAAACGCACCGTCACAATAATATCGAATTGTAAGGGGTCAAGTAAGCAATGCTTTAAATTATGAGCAAAATCATGCACATTTGTTGGTTGGAGTATCCTTGGAGTATCTCATTTTATATCTTTATATTCCATGTCATTTATTGAAGATAGAAGTTACAAATAAAATAGTAATGAAGAAGGATTTCTTACACAGAAGATCTTTACTACATTAATGGGAGTTACCAGATCAACAGTCATGCTTCAAGATGTCATACGCATTACAAAATTATTATAAACTTCATCGTTTCCCATAAATTAATCATTTCCATTTAAAAGCTCACAAATCCACGTCTTTATAGCGATCCCTAATTACCTTAATGAAAACGAACTCCTGATTACTGGCCCTTAGCAATCTGACTATAATTAACGTATTAAGTGATATAATGACATGCGGGTTTGTCTGTTTGTTTTTTGTTTTAAGCGCGTTAACCCTTTGTCTTTGGTGATGGATGGGTTTGGTTGATCGTGTGGGAGATTTTTTGTTATTTCTATTAATAAAATGCTATTGAACTTCATTGAAAGATTGGCTAATAATTATGCATATTTTATAGTCTGCGTGAGGTCGAGTCGGCTGTTTTTGATAAATGTAAATAGTAAATACATAGTATAAAACAAAGTCGCTTTCTCTGTCCCCTAAGTCTGTCCCTATGTTCCTTTGTATGCTTAAATCTTTAAAACTACGCAACGGATTTTGATGCGGTTTTTTTTAATAGATAGAGTGATTTAAGAGGAAGGTTTTAGTATAATATTTATTAGGTTTTAGATAAAGCGGGCGAAGCCGCGGGCGGTAAGCTAGTAATTAATAAAAGACGAAGGTGTGCAAATAAATAAATCGAAAACCAAAAATGCATTAATTATGGCCATGGGTATCCTGAATGTTGCATTAAAATAATTAACAATGAATTCATTCCACGTTTTAAGCTCTACTTTGACTAACATTATGTAGTCAGACGAATAGTTGCATTATAATTTATGTATATTGTTGCATATTTTAATTCATGTGTAAGCACTTTAAGTTGTTCCCTAATTATAATCAACTAGGACACTTTAATGAAGATGCAAGTGATTAGGAATAACACCGTTCACACAAGAATTCCTTCATGATTCCATGATTTCCATGTTATACAATATACATATCTATTTCAAGAAAATCCTCCCTCGACACATATAAATCTATAACATTTACGATCCTTTACACATATAATTTAACCCTGAAACTTGTACAAAGGGTAAATGCAAATCTTCATCATTTCTCGGTCTAGCAGTCAAAGGCCACCGACTAGAAAGTTGACTCAACTGTAGATCAACTAATTACGTGTTATTCCCACTGATTAAAGCACAGCTTGGGCTTAATGACTGACTCACGGGGAGGTTGCGACGTTTAAACGGTACGGATGCGATAGGTACGATATCGTATCGCACTTCGATACGATGTCGGGTGTCTTGGGTGACTGGTGATTGTTATGTTAGAAATGACAATCATCCAAGTTGGATCGTATACATTATTCTTAAAAAATGGTATCTATAAATTCAGAAGTGATTAGTTTAATAAAATGAAAATAGATGAGTTTTTCATTGAAGAAGTTCCTATAAACTTAGGTATAAAAGACTCTCAGTTTTCTAGTTCTTTATCTTTTTATGAATAAGGCGTTGTTGTTGAATTGAACGCCAAATAACATAAAATTCGCTATTAATTAACACTACAATGCAAAAATACATAAAAATGCAATTAAAATCGTACCACTAAAAAGTCGTAAAGTGTAAAACACCCACATAATCAGTCGATTCTCACAGTCGCATCCTTTTCAATCAGCAAACCATTGGGGGCACACGATTTTTATTGTTTTTAAACCAATACGGGTTCTTTCCGTAAAAACTATGATTAGATTAATTTAAGTACCGCTTGATTAAGCTTAACGAACTTTTTTCGTTGTAATACCGTTTTTATTTCCGTCGTACGATTTTTTTATTGCGAATAGATTGTGTTTTGTGGTTGTCGCATCGAAACGGTCGTAAAATGTAAACGATTTAATGGGTTTTAGAATTAGCCCAATGACGGACGGATATTAGGACGGATGACTCGTAAACAATTAATTAATTTTATTATTACAAATTCGGAGTACGAGATGATGTCGTGTGACGTGTCGTATAACTAATTCTGTACTTTAATTATATCACAACATACCAATTTTACATAAAAAAAATCCTAACTAATATTACCTATAAATGCGAAAGTACCTAACTCTGTCTGTTTGTGTGTCTGCAGTCTGTCTCCACTTCAGGTCTCAACCACTAAACAGATTCGGATGAAATCTGGTACAGTCATAGCTTACCGACCGAAGAAACCCATGGAAAATTTAACACACAGGAACGTGAACTATGTGGGTTACACTTTGAAGACGCGGGCGAAGCCGCGGGCGGAAAGTTAGTAAGAACTAGAAATTCTGACTTTTGACCGTGATAATGTCCGCGGATGAAACCACAGATTTAAATCAATTTAAAGTGTTTTTAGTTTATTGCTCATAAAACATATTAAACAATTAGGTACAGTGATGTTCTTGTTTAATTCAGGAAGAGATTAATATATTATTAATTTTATGATTTTATACGGGATATAAATAATTAGTTTCATTGCGGATAAGTGGTCAGTTTATAGATATTGCTTAATGTTTAATTTTCAAATACATAGCCGAATTATGAGAAGAATGTATTTGGTTAATTATTGCTTCTTATCAAATTAAATCGAAATAAGGTTTATTCTTATCATTTCACAAAATAAAACAAAGGAAAAATACATTTAAAGAACGAAAAATTTAAAAGAAGTTAAGAGATAATAATAGATTATAGATGCCTTAATATTTTAATGCTCTAAGCTTAATTACCTATTATGAAAATATTTATTATTCCTCATTTTTTACATGAAATCTATAAAAAGCTTCATTTTTGTTTTACACAAATTGGAAAGTGAATATTATGAAATAACGAAAAACCCGCGCGTCCCCAGAGCCCGTCAGTCAAACTAAGTTGGCTTTTAATATAGAACATTGTTTTTTAGTTTGCTCGCGTTTTTCCCAAATCCCATTAGGCTCTAATGAATAGGTACTCTGTTTTGTCAAGTGACTGTTGGTTTTAATAATTGGATCTGGAAAAAAGAAAAATAGAATGGTTTTGTGAATCTTGGATTTTTTTTTCGATTCATTTTCTTGATTTTTTTTGTATTGGGTTGGATAATACGTGCTACCTATGTTTTGTGTTGTTAATAGAATTCATATTTGTTAACTATATAAATATACACACGGCTGCTGCTCGCCAGTTCTCTTCGCTTGAACTCGGCTTGACACGCTGCCGCGTGTCTAGATAACTATGTAACAGATACAATAAAGTAATAATAATAAATATCAGATAGGTATCTTTAATAATTTATTCAAGCCTCAAATGATACATAACTCTTTCGGTTTACACTATATAGGTACTATCTGCATACCAGTTATGTTTTTTTTTTTGTGGAAATTTAGTTTCTGTACCGTGAAATGATATTAATATCTATTTTTAAACAAACATGTTTCTCATTTTTCAAATAAGAGTATTTCAATGCACCGAAGGAGTGAATAATTTAATCTTTAAATAGATTTTTCTCCATCTTAGTGGCAACTCTTTAATGGTCTTTTTCATAGGTACCCACCCATATGTACTTAGTTCAAAATTCTTTAAAACGATTCCAAAATATAAACCGCTACTGTTTTTACAAGCTATCGTATTAATGAGCGAGCTTTTAAATTAAGCAACGCGTGACTTCACCGTACTACATTTCCACCATGTACCAACCCTAAATAAACTACACAGGATTTTGATCTTTATCATAAAAGGATAGAGTTAAATATCGCGTGATGTGTTTAAAGGATAAATGTTTAATATGTGCGGTCTTGTGTACAGCAAACAAAGGTAATATAAGGGCTAACTGTTCGTTTTTTGATATATTGCTCATAATAACAGCCGTTCTTGCGTTTCGCTTTAAAAATCGTACGAATGTATTTGCTTTGCTTGGAAATTACCGCTCGAGCTTGACTTAGCTAGTTAGTGTAGAGTACTATTGGAATATTTTATTTTTTTATTTAATAAATCAAGATAAGCAAACATTATAATTGTTATTTCTTTGTTTTTATTTCGATCTTCGTTTGTTAAAATCTTATTAGGAATCGTTCAAAATTTAAACGCACAATATCAATCATCACGATATATTTTGTATAGATATTTAGTATTTACTCAAGTTAAAAGATACTACCTAATAGGTACGCAATAAACATGTTTTACTAATAATTTGTAGGTACATACAAGCCAAATATACCAATATGAAACAAACTATAATTGATTCAAAATGCAAAAGCTCACGCAGAACAATTAAACAGTTAATTTATGATCTTCCTATTTCCCTTATTTGAGTTAATCATTTTTATTTAAGTTCAACAATTTTCTTGTTAAATCTATTCCTTAGTACATCCACATAACAAGACAGTGTAATCGTCAAAAAAGAAATTTATAAGCAACTCATACTCAACTCGATCGCGACTCACAAAATTCAATCGAGTTTCCATAGTAACATGTAACTTTAAAGGTAGTTATGTCCACGTATCGTTGTTTGTAAATAAAGTATTTAATGGTTTGTTTTTTCACGTCACACGAACTTTTTATGGGCAACTACGCGATATGTCTTACAAATATTTACTTAAACTGTAGGTAATTCGATGTGGCAGTGGTTGATTGCTTTCATAATTATTAAACTAGTAAATGCCTGCGGGTTTGGTCGCATGGTACCTAAAAGGCCCAAGAGTAAAAAATAATTCTGTGAAAAAATAATAATTCTGTTTATAATACTTTACATTTCAAATTTTAAATATATCAGATCAGGCACTTTTTGCGAAAGAACCGTTGTTTATAATTTAGAGATACATACCTAATTAATATAGTAGGATACAGTTAATATTTATTTTTAAAATACAAGTAAATATTTTCATTTGATTGTAATTACCAATGTAGACGTAGAAATATTAAACTAGCTTTCGGCCCGGCTTTTTCATATCCAAAATTAAACATTCAAATATAAATCTTATAATTCACAATAACTAACTATATATTTAGTGGGTGGAAATAGGTTTAGGTGGAATTAAAAAGCTCATTTCCATCTCTATAATTGTATAATGTAGCGTTTAATAATTAAAATTATCATAACTATGGTAAAATCTTTTCGCCACTTGGGAATGATAACACACAGATCCTAACATAGTATTTACAAACATACATATTTTTTATCTAAATCTATCTAGATTAATATCTAATACACGCATACTTGCATGTATTTCATTCCCATAACATGAATATGAATTTGTAACTGGAAATATATTTTTTATTAAAGAAGCACTCGAAAAAAGGCTTTATGCAAATTTATCATAAACTCGGTTCTTACCATATCTATACTTAATATTATAAAGCTGAAGAGTTTACTTTTTTGTTTCTTTGAACGCGCTAATCTCGAGAACGATCCCATTCGAAAAATTCTTTCGGTGTTAGATAGACCATTTATCGAGGAAGGCTATAGGCTATATATCAAGGCACGCTAAGACCAACAGGAACGGATCACTGATTCACTGCGGGTAAAACCGCGTAGCACAGCTGTGCTACGCGGTTTTACCCGACTAGCTAG
Organism: Colias croceus; assembly: GCF_905220415.1. NCBI lineage: Eukaryota > Metazoa > Arthropoda > Insecta > Lepidoptera > Pieridae > Colias > Colias croceus. The sequence continues at coordinate 2,482,317 of NC_059539.1, read as the reverse complement.
TCGTATAATAAAATCGATACAGTAGTCGATACAGTAGCTTTTTCGATAAAAAATATTTTTTCCTTATAATATATTAGATATTATTTAAGAAACTATTCATTAAATTCTAGAGTTTTGTATTGCATTTTATTATAGTCATGTAATGAACAAAAATACACGGAGGGTAGAGTTTTGATATTAAAATTTTTGAAATCGGTTCAGTTGTTGTTGAGATAAATAGTAACATACAAACAAAGCTCACTTGTGCAGAGTACATATAGTCCATCTCCATATTTACCTATCAATCCAATATTTACCTGAATTAATATTATATTTATAAAATTATGTAAAAAATATATTCGAAACAGCGTCCTATTAAAATCCCAAACGTCAAGCACCACACCCTATAATATTACGCGTAATAACCGAGATGACTCTATTAACCCCCCAAATTTTGTTTACCTAATAGAATAACGACCTATCGTATAATAAATTGGTAGATTTCCATACTCGATAGCCGTCCGTTTATCATTTTAATACGGAAAAGTGCTCGTGACGTCATTAGCCTGCACGTTTGTCTTCGAAACACAACCCTATCGAAAACACTAGCATAAAACGTTCGCGCAATATTCAACTCTATGTGCAGGTGTTAAGATGCATAGTTCGATAGCTGGGTGTTGTATTAAGTTGGTGCTTGTTGGAAAGTAAAAAAGGGACACCATCAGAAGATTGACAGAGTACGTGTTATTAAATTGTGATACAAATGACACGGGCGAGCGATGATTAGTAAGTTTATAATGTTGTTAGTTCGGAATTACACTTTATGACATAATAACGAGGGTTCGTAAATACCGATTTTTATTTGTATATTGTGTTTGCGTTTTGAGTTTAATAAAACGTATTGTTGTGTGAAAATTTGGTTAAATACAGATAATCAAATAATTGATGTAGATTTTAAAACTTATGAAAAGGCTAGGATAAGATTCAGGGATGAATACAAGAATTTAAAAAATTGTTTAAACTTGTCTGAAAATAGAAAGACAAAATTAAAACAGCGATCGTTATATTATTTTTATTGTTTAGTAATAAATTCAAATTCAATAACCTATTGGCTATTACGAATTTACATTTTACAGTACCTATATAAAATTTATTTTATGTTTTTATGTATATTTCAGTTATGTATTCCATTAATTTATACAAATAACCGATCCATAACCGAACCGTTTAGTATCGGCTTGCGTGCCATCTATCGGATAACAGTTGTAACAATTCAGAAACATTAGAGAAGTGCGTGCCAATAAAAACACTGTTCATAGGTATTTGTTTATTTATTACACATTCTATTAAATTCATAAAGATCTTTCGATTTTTTATAAAAAAATAACCATATTTAAAAAATCCTACCTACACACTTACATCGCGGATGGAACCTCATTCGAATAATAAGTAAAAAAATGGTTCATAATAATTATTCATATATTTTCTTGTTACCTATAGAATACTAGCTGCGCATCGTGGTTTCACCCGCGTGGCTCCGCTCCTGTTGGTCTTAGTGTAATTATAGATGAACTAGTTTTCCGCCCGCGGCTTCGCCCGCGCAGTCAAAGAAAAACCCGCATAGTTCCCGTTCCCGTAGGATTTTCGGGATTGCGTCATTTTTCCGGGATAAAAAGTAGCCTATGTCCTTTCTCGGATATCAAAATATCTCCATACCAAATTTCATGAAAATTGGTTCAGTAGTTTAGGCGTGATTAAGTAACAGACAGACAGACAGACAGAGTTACTTTCGCATTTATAATATTAGTAGGGATGGGCTATCTACCCGAAAGAATTTTTCAAATCCGACCTGAATAGTTCCTGAGATTAGCGCGTTCAAAGAAAGAAACAAACAAACTCTTCAGCTTTATAATATTAGTATAGATAACCTCATTTGACGGTGTATTATATCTATACCTAGTTTTATTATTTACCCAAAAAATCATCAACATCCCAAAATCTATACAGCATCTTAACACGATTGGGTCTCAGCTGTTCTTCGTGATTTCGACCAATCAACGACGAGCAAAGTGGATCACTTGGAAGTAATTTCTTTGCACGACTTTAGTGCTGACAGGTGCATTTTATGTATCGACCTTTTGGATTAGATAGACTTTGAAAATTAAAGCTTTCGTTTGTTTTTATATTTTGTTTTGGACTATGTTTTTGTTAGCGGATGGATTGGTGGGAAAGTCATAATTATAGGACAGCTTTCCGCCCGCGGCTTCGCTTGCTTTATCTAAAACCTAATAAGTTATATACTAAAACCTTCCTCTTGAATCACTCTATCTATTAAAAAAACCGCATCAAAATCCTTTGCGTAGTTTGAAGATCTATAAGCATACAAAGGGACAGAGAAAGCAACATTGTTTTATAGTATGTAGGTAGTGATTACATTTTTAACCGACTTCAAAAAAAAAGGAGGAGGTTATCAATTCGGCCGGTATGTTTTTTTTTTTTTTATGTATGTACACCAATTACTCCGAGGTTTCTGAACCGATTTACGTGATTCTTTTTTTGTTCGATGCGGGATGGTGTCGAATTGGTCCCATAAACATTTTATTCGGATAGGACCAGTAGTTTTTATTTTATGAGCATTTTTGTCTGTAGGTATTTGTAAATTTTGCAAGTGCAAGTTTGAAGTCGGTTGTTTTTAACGCAGTTATCACTTGTCATTATGTTTTTATGATTAAATCCGTATAATAACGCTTAGGATGTTTTGGGTTAGGAAAGGCTTTAAAAAGAAAGTCGAATGTACTTAATGCTTTTGTTTGGTACAATTTTCTTTAAGGGGATAAAGGTTGACATATTGTGGCTCTTGTAGAGCTATATGGTAGAAGAATGTTGGGAAAATACTTACAATTTTCAGTTTTTTTTTTGAATTGAAAAAAGGCATCTGCCTATTCCTCAATCTCTTTACTAGATACCCACCAATTAATATTGATCTATTATTAAAAAAATATATTACGAAATAAGTAGATAATTATAGCCCTGAAATTATTATACTCTACATTTTACTCTATACTCTTCTAAGGTACAAAGTGCGCAAAAAATATACGAAAAGTCTACATTACACTTCACATTCACCTACAAAGCAGTTTACAATGCGGATTCATAGCCACAATGGATATGTGACGCTAATGAGGAAGGAACGAACCTCGACCGGGAAGGGAGTAATTACGCCAATCATTAACGGCCATAACAAATCCCCGGGAAGCTATAATCAGGACGCTACGTACTTGCCGCAATTAGTACTGTCATGGTACCAATGTATGCTCCTGAAAAAATAATATTTTCATACATTTGTAATCAAATGATAGCGCATAACACACACATATTATACACACATTGTGTCGTGTATTCTTCGAATGTGTGCTCCTGAAAAGTATGAAAGAATAACGAGTGCGGTAGCCCATTTTTTCTATTTATATGTGAAATGATTTGGAACTTTACTAATAATTTTAATCCTCCTAGGTATCCTGTATAGGTACTCTGCGCTAACTAACAATAACATTTGTGATCTTTTGAGGCAGTTTTATATTTTATGTTATTTCACAGCAACACAGTTACCACGTGCAACAGGAATAAATTATAAAAAAAAAACAATAAACAAAACTATAACTAGATCCAAGAAAAATAAAACAAAGTTGAGAATAAAACATTTATTTCGAAATTCGTTAAGTTAAGCTACTTTGGCACAAGCTGTGTATATGAGCCCAATACCACATGCTCTCTGCCCCATGACCATGCGGAAGTACCCCTGGTCGCCCCACTGTTTGCCCCATGAGTTCTTAATGAGCCAGTAGTTGGTGGAGCCCTCTGAAAAAAAAAGTCGTATAAATATACTTAGTAGGTTCGAATAATTTGATATTTTTGTTTTTATGGCATTCAAATCCATACTAATCCATACTAATACATATTATAAATGCGAAAGTAACTCTGTCTGTCTGTCTGTCTGTTACTCAATCACGCCTAAACTACTGAACCAATTTGCATAAAATTTGGTATGGAGATATTTTGATACCCGAGAAAGGACATAGGCTACCTTTTATTGCGAAATATGTACCACGGGCGAAGCCGGGGCGGACCACTAGTATTATTATAAAGTAACTCGTCTGTCTGTCTGTTACTCAATAAGACGCCTTAACTACTGACCCAATTTGCATGAAATTTGATATAGAGATATTTTGATACCCGAGAAAGGCTACTTTTTACCCCGGGAAATAGGATAGGTTTTATCCCGGAAATCCCACGGGAACGGGAACTATGCGGGTTCTTCTTACTGCGCGGGCGAAGCTGCGGGTGGAAAGCTAGTCCTTTATAAATATAAATTTATTTAGGTTCGAATAATCTGGTACCCAGTATAAGTAGTAGGTAATAGAAAACAAGTGGGTTGAAGTATTTTGTATACTAAGTAAGTAAGAAATATCCATTGTGAAGAAGAATAATTATGCAGAAATGTTTAAATATCACCCATATGTATTACAAGTTTCGTGTACACAGTATATTGTGATAAGAAATGACTACTATCATCTACTGTAAAAGTGTCATTAATTAATCTGATGTTGTTTTTAAGATTCAGCTCCTGAATGAAGTATAACATCACTACATAGTATAAAACAAAGTTGCTTTCTCTGTCCCTATGTCCCTATGTATGCATAAATCTTTACAACTACGCAACGGATTTTGATGTGGTTTTTTTAATAGATAGAGTGATTCAAGAGGAAGGTTTTAGTAAATAATTTATTATGTTTTAGGCAAAGCGGGCGAAGCCGCGGGCGGACAGCTAGTTTTACAAAAAAAACTCTTACCTTTGCCGTAACCAATCAAAGTGACTGCATGTAGACCGGAGTCGCATCTCCTGGGCTTGTAAACTCCTTTACCTAAATTTCGCATCTCTGGTGCCGTGAACATGTCTGAAATAAAAGGTTATTCAAAAAACAAGTCACATTTTAAGTATTAAGGAGAGTGGTAATACCTACATAATGAAAAGAACAAAACATGTTCTTTTCATTATGTAGATTTTTGAACAATAAATTCAGTAAAATTATGAAATGGAACAATGTGATATATACTTTCATACGGTATGATATTATGATACGGTACTGAATGTTGAGGCGGAAAATCACGCATAGACCAGAGTTTTCAACGATGAGGGTTATTAAAAATAAAATCTTGTAAAATAGAACAATAAAGTATTTTTTTATGATTTGCATTGTTCTTTAGACGGACATTTTTTTTCGAAATATCTATATAATAAAAATACCTATATTAAATTAGACATACAAACTGACAAAGGTCCATGATTAGCCAGAGCCGTTTTAAGCGCTTCCTCCCCCCTCACACGCAGTCTTCCCCCTCCCACCACTTTGACAGCTACCTTGTTACGTTTTGTACTGCATTGTCCTTGAACTGCTTTATAGGGATAATCCTGCTGCAGCATGCTGCCTCCTTCCCTCTTTAAAGCACTGATGCGCAAGTAGAAAATTGGTTTATTAATATTATATTAAACTAGCTTCCGCCCGCGACTCCGTCCGCGCGGATGTCGGTCTTCGCGTGGATAATTTATTTCTCCATTTTGAGTAACTCTGACAATTAAACATCTTATAAATATCTATTGGACCCAAATACGGCTAGGCCTATAATAATACGCAACGTGTGTTCGTGGTTCTACAGAACAACGTCTATGGATAAAACTGAAAAATTAAGATTAATTTTTTTCTGCGTATTTTTCCAGGATAAAAAGTATCCTATTTTACGCCCGGCCCAGGATAATAAGGTATAATTATACCAAGTTTCATCGAAATCGAACTGTTAGTTTTCACGTGATGCCTTCACATACAGACAGACAGACAGACAGACAGACAGACAGACAAAAATTTTTTTAATCACATATTTGGGTTTGGTATCGATCCAGTAAATACCCCTGGTATTTATTTTTTCAATATTTTCAATGTACAGAATTGAACCTTCTACAGATTTATATTAAATTAATATTTCTTAAATAATTGTAGGTACTGCATTTAAAAACTGCACTTAAAAATCTCAAAATCAGTCCAGCGGCTCGAGCGTGCCAAATAAATATACAAACACACATACACTCGAAAATGATAACATCTATACATATAATAAATCTGTAGAAGGGTCAATTCTGTACATTGAAAATATTGAAAAAATAAATAGCAAGGGGTGTTACTGGATCGATACCAAACCGATATAATTATACCTTATTATCCTGGGCTGGGCGTAAAATAGGATACTTTTTATCCTGGAAAAATACGCAGAAAAAAATTAATCTTAATTTTTCAGTTTTATCCATAGACGTTGTTCTGTAGAACCACGAACACACGTTGCGTATTATTATAGGCCTAGCCGTATTTGGGTCCAATAGATATTTATAAGATGTCATTGTCAGAGTTACTCAAAATGGAGAAATAAACCATCCACGCGAAGACCGACATCCGCGCGGACGGAGTCGCGGGCGGAAGCTAGTTTGGGTAATAAAAATATTTACTCACTTGAAAACATGATGCACATGTCCTCCTCTGCAACCGTGATCAGCTTTATCACAATCCAAACCTTGTTGTTCGGATAAATCCAATAATTTTCCGTGTTTCTTTGCATACTGTCCTTCGATGTTACCTGAAACAAAAAAACACATAATATTATGAAGTCTTAACAACAAGAGTTCAGAGTCCAATTTTATAGAACTTATTGATTATTATTATTGTTTGAAATATCTGTGTGATCGCTTATTGACATCTTTTTTGGTCTTCAAGAAAACTTGATCATTAAGGAAGGGTCTGCTAACTGCTTAAAAGCAGACCCTTAATGATCCAGTTTAATATTCAAGGAAACATGATCAATATTATATCTATATACTTACCAATAGCACTAAATACATAGCACGATCCACATTGTTTCTGATTCTTGACGTCAGTTACGTAACCATTTTTACGGTAATCTAACTCTTCTGGAGCTTCTACATAAGATTCAAAATCGAATTCCTCGGTTGTCATATTACCACTTACTCCTGTGTATACATTTATAAGCTCTTCTTCAGTTATATCAGATAGGCTAGTTATACGAAATGTGGCATCATCGTCTTCTTCATTTAATTCGTTTATTTCTTTCAAACTTTCTTTAAAAATTTCAAATCTCGTATTGTATTCATACCCTTCGTACGATTTATCATATTTTTCAATGAATTGCTGGAAAATTTCTTCCGCTTGGTCTAGATCGTAATATTTTTGATTCAAAAGATCAAAATTAGCAAGTACTGTAGTGATTGCACAAGAGACAAGACAAATGGTCAGAAACGACATTATTACGTATTGTTGTTTCTAGATATCGTTCATGCTTATTTATACTTGTTAATATATTTCACTTATGTGCGATTAAGTGTAGTGATCCTGAAAATGTTAAGACTGACATTGTAAAAATTTCTACTTTTATTAAAAAAAAACTTTTTCTATTGAAATTCTGAATGTTTCGAACTGATAAGAGTTTTTAACTACGCAGTCGTTAGTTTATAATAATAATTTTTTCATGTCTCGACCTTGTAAAATTTGTGTTAAAATTAAGTAATTATTGTGAAATAATCTTTTCTGTATTCCTTTTGTTACAAGCGCTGCTAACCAAAATTATGGACATCTTTATAATTCGTTTTTAAATTTAATGATAAAATTTGTAGATAATTAGTTTACACTTTACACTAATAAAAAGTTGTTCTTCCTTACCTCATTGCATTCTGTATAGAAAATGCATGTTTAATTGAATTTAATCAGAGAAAGTGGTTACGTAGAGAAAATGAATATATTCCAACATATACCAATTATTATTGGTTCATGTTTGACTATCTCACAGATAATCGCGTTTTTCACCTGCAATGTAACATCCGTTCTAGTATATATTTTGTATTATATTAGTTTTAAAGCTTCTATAGGTACAAGTTAGCTCTGTAGTAATTACTAGGTAACAGTTCTCCACCGATTTAAATTGCATTAATTTTCGAAAATAGAAAATAAAAATAGTTATATCAAATAGCCTATAATTTTAAAGCATTCCTATAAGTGGGCTACCCAAGAAATTAAAAAAAAAAATTGTTTCCTTCCCTACTGGTTCGAATTAAATTAGCGCGTTCAACCAAACAATTAATTACCTACACTTTGCTACTTAATTATAATGCATATAATATCATCATCATTGCTAATTTTATAAAGGCGAAGGTGTTTTTGTTTGTTTGTATTTCTTTCATGTCGCAACGGAGCAATAAAATTGTTGTCGATTATACAGATAAGAGAATATTATTTTCACAACATTTGCACACAAAGGTAGAAGACAGATGCTATTAGTTACCTGTCGACTTCAAATACCTAAAATATTACATTACAGTCAGTGATTTCACTGATTGTAATGTAATATTTAATCTTATAAAGTTTTCGTTATATTGTCTCTATCTTTTTTTCTGTTTAGTTTTAAGGAATGGAAAAAAATGTGCGTTAGTAGATTTTTAAACCAAACAAATTCCCTGCATAACTTTTCCTTCAATCTCTCTGAATATAGAATTTGTTGTTTGTTGTACCTATGTTTTCTCAAATCTCAATATCTTTTACGTATTTAATATTTGAAGTAGGTACATTTTTCGTTTCCGAAATTTTTAAAGGTAAATAAGTATGATGAATAAAAGAAAACAATAACTTTCAATGCTCTTATTTAATTCATTATTTTATTAATTTTCATTAATTAACGATAGATGTCGCTACATAGTTGGTAATACCAGACGCTCGTTGTCCCATAACCAACCTCATGTACCCCTGCTCCCCCCACTGTAGACCCCATTGGTTCTTGATGATCCAGTAGTCGTTTGTGCCATCTGTAAATGAAAGTAGTATATTTAATATTTTATTTGCATATTTTATAGAGTCAGTACCTTTTTTTTATTTATAGTAGGGAAATCTTCCAAAGAAGCCCCCGGGGAAGGAGTCGTGGGTTATCTCGGATTCTTACCGACTAAAACCCCACTGTGTTCCGTCGAGGGCCGCGGGTATTGGTTGGAATTCTTCCGCGACATAGAATCAGTACCTATATAATATATAGTGCACACATACAAACCTCGAGTCTTTTGTGTGTTTTTTAAGCGAGTCTTCTTCAATGAGAAATTGGAGACTTTTTCAAACGCGATTTATTAATATAGGTATCTACCTTATATTAAAATACTTCCTCAATTGATTTTTGATACTAAATAGAAACGAAAAAATATTTTATTGACAACTTCTTTTGTTTTTATGATCATTAGTTACCTACGTCATATTATTATATTTTGTAATTGGAACTGGCCTGTGGCCAATACCACCCCAATACTAAAATATATTCGAGTAAAAACTATCGATTAAGATAAAATCATCGTTTAATTATTGTTTGTAAAAAGTAACTTTTATATTGGAAAAAAATTAAAATATTGTTTTAATAAATATGTATTACCGTTTCCATAGCCGACTGCGAGAACAGCATGATTTATATTTGAGCAACCGTTCCTGGGACTGTAAACACCTCCCATGTAAGATTTAAATTCGTCATTGGCACATATAGCTAGAACACAAATTTTATAGTTATCTAATAAATAAATATTACTATTATTGAATGCCTATAAGAAATACTCAAGTGTCTTATTGAAATAGGTTAAGAAATAATGATAATGCCGCGGGCATAAAGCTTTGCCCGCTTTGTCTAAAAAATTTTTATGAAGGTTGAGTGTAATCAACCTTCGAAGTCCATTGTAGTTTATAAGATCTATGCAAACATAGGGACGGACAGACAGTGACAGCAACTTTCTTTTACTATGTAGTGATCAGGAGGATTAAAAATGAGCAGTGTCTTATGTTTATTTCACATACAATTTTTTGTAGACTCTAGAGGCATGTTAAAATAGTTTAATTAACACGTTTATTCCTGCGCCTATGGAACCATGATAATTCGATATCTGTTTGATTAAAAATACAACTATGAAATTACGAAAATCATGCTATAGATGTATCAGTCACTTTAACTTCATTCTTATATTACCAATAGACGTAGGGCCATGATTAGCAACTGTTTCCTTGAGTTCATCTTCACTGGAGACAAATACCTGGTTTCCACCAGACACTGTTACAGCAATTTTGTTCTTCTGTGTTCTACATTGAGCCTTAGCACCTTCGTAGGGATAATCTTCCTCTCGCATGGATCCACCTTCATTTGCTAAAGCCCTATAATTATATTTCTAAGTTTTATGTTTATTAGTACCCATGCCCATCGTATTACGAGGACTTAATATCCTAAATATTACGTACTTGATATAAACGGAGCGTACGATATACGCGTGTACGGAGTGATTATAAAATTAATAAACGCGCTATCTAACACTAAATTTTCATTCATGTTAGCAAATTCTTCAGATTTACAACATTAGTATGGATTATTTATGGATAATCGTTGATAGTTAATAATTTGTTATTTTAAGAGGATAATTTAAAAGTTAACCCTGGTAGAGATAAAATAAATTAAATGTGTTGGAAAAGTTGCCTGTATTTTTCTCAAATTAACGGTTTAAAAACTTACTGCATGACCTTGTGAGGCCAGCCTCCGTCACATGTGCCCGTGGTCTCACAATCTAATCCTTGTTGAGGTGAAAGACTGAATGCTTGCGTGTTATGATTTTTAGCATACTTTTATTTATTTATATGGTACATGTTTGCAAATTTATGCCGTTAGAAGTGTGTTTTGCTTCAAAAAGCCTAGTACTTAATTGTACATAGTTATAGTGAATATTCATCACCTATAATCACAACCTACGTAGGTGATACATATTATAATTAATGTTAACATTCTTGACTTACATAAATGGAAATTCCTATCACAGAGACAATTTACCGATAAAAGTTTTAATGATAATATTAAGCTATTGCATAGCTTCTATCGCGGGCCTTGAGCGCGGGGACCGAATTGAGAAATTCCGTAACGAAAAAACCTCACGCTCCCCACTCCGGCTCGGAGGTGTGGCTTGAAGGCATGCTATGCAATAGCTTTACCGCGGCAGTCCCCGAGTGCCACACGTCTTTTTTCAAATTCTCATTCTGCAAATACGCTACGACATCTCTTTTCTCTATTTCAGTATTAACACCATTATTCTTACCAATAGCACTGAAACAGTAGCATGATCCACAAGGACTTTGGTCTTTAACAGATGTAACATAGCCATTATTACGCCAGTCCACACTAGCGGGTGCCTCTATACCAGTTGATTTAAATTTCACACCATCCATTGACACATTACCATTAAAACATAAATAAGTTTGAGCAAATTCGTCAAAAGTCATATCTGAAAATTGGTTTATTCCAAACTTTCCCATACCCTGCGTGTTCCATTTATTCACCTTTTCAAGGTTCTCTTTAAACACTTCAAAACGATATTCATTTCTTTCGTCATATTCCTTCTCAAATTTAACAATGAAGTGTCCAAATATTTCTTTAGCGTTATTTAGATCATAGTAAGTTTGATCTAAAAGGTTGAATTCTGAAGTAAATACCCCAGCAGTAAAAATAAAGATGGCAAAAAATATAATAAACATGGTGAGTTTATAAGTAATCTATAGTGGCATTGTTCAGTATTTATATACATGAAGTTTTCGCTATAAAACCAAATTACACTCCTATTATATGCATAGTTGGAGCGTTTTAAATGTATGGAGAAAGATAATAAAGGTATGCAAGTATATAATCAGGATATTTTTTCATTATTTAGATATCAACATATAATATCAGCGTTGCTTGAATAATGGAATTGTACCTAGTACCAAGCAAAAATAAAATTGTGGATGGAATCCGCTCTGTTTAAAGACCAACCAATACAAAAAATAAAATGCAAAACCGATTCCTTTTTCTTTCTTTTTTATGACTTTTGACCATATTCGTTTGATAGCTATAATAATATTAAGTGTATTTTCATGCATGTTTTTACAATTATTTTAAAGTTCCAAAAAAAGAGAATGTGTGCCGAGCGAGCACACGTGTCAGAAGTGAAACTTCTCGGCGCCGCACGCTCACGCGCGACACTTCCGTGCGCTACGTCGAGTAGTGAGGATCGGTTACGCTTTTTTCTTCAAAAATGGATGATTTTGATGATTTTGAACTAGCTCAAGAGGAGCTAACGCAGTTAGAAAGGAATTGTTTGCCTTGTTTTAACAAGAACCACAAATAATTTTTTTTCGTCGTAAATTTAGAATAAGAGTGTCGTATTTTCATTATGTGTTTTATTTCAATAAATATTTGATTATTACTATATATGTTTTTGGGATTCTGTTTCCGGCAGTATTGACGTAAAGACATACTTTTGATTAGCTCCGTATTTAAACGTATAAACTATAAAAATAACACGTAATTCTGTGAAATAACCTTTGAACTTAATAGATATTTTGGTAAACTACATTTTGAAATTAAAATTCAAGTGTAAACTGTGCGATAAAAACAATAATTCAGTGGATAAACAAAGGTAAAAAAAGATAAGGTTATCCGTCAAATCAACCATAAAAGCACACTGACATCTGACTTTGACAAGTGACAACGTCTGTTCAGTGCTACCAACCCAACAGCTTCATTAAACTGCGTTCATTTTACGACCAATTCCACGCATAGACAATAGCAAAAATGGATAACCTTCAAACTTTTTTTGACCAGATGAAAATAGAAATGTCAAAACAAACCGATGATATTATGATGAGAATTGATGAAAAATTAGCTCCTTTTAGACAAGAAATTCAGGAATTAAAGACAGAAAATGAGAAATTAAAGGAAAAAATATATAATTTTGAGAAATATAAAAGACTTAATAATTTAATTTTGTATGGATTTAAAGAGACTGAAGAATCAAGTAGCAACCTTATCGAAATCGTTAGAAAAAAATTTAAAGAAGATTTAAATATCAATTTTGAAGATAGGGATGTAAACACGATCTACAGAATTGGAAAAAACAACCCAGAAAAAGGAAAAGAAAGGCCAATCCTTCTGACATTCGTTAATCAATGGAAGAAAAACGAAATAATGGCAAATAGAAAGAAATTAAAAAATGTATATCTGTCTGAAGACTACCCGAAAGAAATACTTGACATAAGAAAGAAATTACAGCCAAAACTGGAAGAAGAAAGAAAGAAAGGTAATTATGCATTTATAAACTACGACAAGCTTGTGATCAAACAGGGGAAACCTGTGAACGAGAAACGCAAAAGGCAACCTTCAACCTCGCCCATTACGAAAGAGCACCCTCGGAAACAACAATTATCATCAAAGGCATATCGCCTAAACGCTTTCGACGTTATGAGGAACAGAAGTAACTCTCTGCCTTCTGCCAACTTACAAACTAATCAGAATGCATAGGAAATTGTCATCAGCCGCCGGAACAAAACTTTAAATAAATATAAACCGAAAGAAAATATTGAGAAAACATTCCCCAACCCGACTTGTCCTCGTGGGGAATTAGACTGCAACCCTCCACCTAACACGAATATAAATATAGATATAGAAACAGACCAAGGCGCGAAACAAACTCTCAAAATTTGTACTTATAACGTACGAACACTTTCATCAACAGAACGATTTCTTGAATTAAATAATGCTCTAAAAAATATTAACTGGGACATTCTAGGTCTCTCAGAAATCCGGAAAATGGGGTGTAAGATTGAAGAGTATAGTGATCTTATCTTTTGCTACATTGGCGAAACTCAAGGTCTATATGGAGTAGGATTTATAATAAAGAAACAATATAAAAACAACATTACCAACTTCATAGGAATATCAGAAAGAGTAGCGCTTCTGCAACTAAAATTTGAATGCTTTTCGCTGTCAATAATCCAAGCATATTCGCCAACGGAAAGATCAACAGAAGAAGAAATAGAAAAATTCTACAAAGACATTGAATACGCCCACACCAAAACAGAAGGTAAGGTCATTGTTATGGGAGATTTTAATGCGAAAATAGGTTGTCCGAAAGTAAACTATTATCCAGTAATGGGAAAATATGGTTATGGAGTGTGTAATGAAAGAGGCGAACGTCTCTTAAGCTACGCACACCAACACAAACTGTCAATAATGAACTCATTTTTCAAAAAGAAAGAATGTCGTAGATGGACTTGGCAATCTCCTGACCAAAAAACCAAAAATGAAATTGACTTTATAATGATAAATCAGCATAAACTTATAACTAATATTGAAGTACTAAGCAACTTTAAATTCTTTTCCGATCATAAATTAGTGAGAGCAACATTACTTTTAAAGATTCCAGTAAAGAGCAGAAAAACCTACACAACACCACCTACTATCCCTAAGACAGAAACAGACATCAAAACCTACATCGAAATGCTACGAACACATATAGAAGATATAGAAAGAGACCGTATTGATATCCAATCATACTACAACATCCTGGAAAAAGGTATAACAGAAAGCTTAAAATGCAAGAATAGTAAACATCCTCAACTCTTGTTGTTTGTCTTCAATATTTTCTCTAATGACACAATCCAACTTATTAAAAGGCGCACGGAACTACAACACTCAAAGAATAAAACTAAGGATATGAAAAACGAACTCAGCAAAATATACAAAGAAACCAATAGGTCAATCCGCAAAGATTATAACAAACACAGATATGAAATTATTTCAAGAAACATTAAATATTTTAGAAGTGCTAAAAAAGCATATAAAGAATTATCCACACAAAAGTCATGGATTCAAAAACTCAAAAATAATTCACTTGAAACTAACTCTAGAAGAGATGTAATAAGCCATGCAACAGATTTTTACGGAAAACTATACAGGAAACAAAACAACATCGAGATAAAAGAACAAACACCACGCATAAATACGACGGACTGCGTTAAACAAATTGATGAATCTGAAGTTTTAGAACATATTAAAAAACTGAAGACAGAGAAAAGTCCTGGACCAGATGGTTTATGTAATGAAGCCCTTAAAATAGGAGCACCTATTTTAACGCGCCATTTCAAGCAATTATTTAACATGATACTAGAAGAAGAAAAAGTACCTAGACAATGGTGTACATCAGATATAATTCTACTCTTCAAGAAAGGAAGCCCATTGGATATAGGAAACTATAGACCTATAAGCCTGCTAGCTAGTACATACAAACTATTTTCATCTATAATTTTAAAGAGAATATCCGATGACATTGATAAACAGCAACCGAAAGAGCAAGCAGGATTCAGGCCAGGTTTTAGTACAGTGGACCACATACAGACATTAGAACAGGTTATAGAAAAATACAGAGAACACAATAGACCTCTGTATGTGGCCTTCATTGACTACAGCAAGGCTTTTGACAGCATCAGCCACTGCTCAATCTGGAACGCACTGGAACAATTCCATATCAACTGTAAATACATCAATATCTTGAAATATATATACACAAATTGCACGAGTAGAGTAAAATTAGAAACTAGGGGTGACGAAATAAAAATAGAACGTGGAGTGAGACAGGGAGATCCTATTTCTCCGAAACTGTTTATTGCAGTACTTGAAAGTATTTTTCAAAAACTAGACTGGAAAAACAAAGGTGTGTATATAAACGGACATTATTTAAACCATCTGAGATTCGCTGATGATATTGCCATACTTGCTGAAACTGCCAAAGACCTTGAAGAGATGATGAGATCACTGGACTACGAAAGCTCTAAAATCGGACTAGAAATGAATGTAAACAAAACCAAGATATTAACCAACAATCATGAACGACCAATAGCTATAAAAGGGAACAATATAGAATATGTCAGTGATTACATCTACTTGGGGAAGCAAATCTCATTTAAAACGACAAGTAATGAAGAAGAAGTAACAAGAAGAATCAACGCAACTTGGAAAAAATTCTGGGCACTGAGAGAAATCTTAAAAGGGAACTACAACTTGCACATGAAAAAGACTATATATGATACATGCCTATTACCCTGTTTGTTGTATGGCTGCCAAACCTGGATATTCACAAATAAAATAAAACAAAAAATCAAATGCAGTCAAACAGCGATGGAGAGGAGCATATTAAAAATTAAAAAAATACATAAAGTTAAGAGCGAAAATATTCGTCAAAGAACTAGATTCACTGATGCTCTCAGACACGCACTCTCACTAAAGTGGAAATGGGCAGGGCACATCTCACGATATGAAGACCGAAGGTGGACCATGGAAGCTACAAGATGGAATGGACCAAAGGGGAAAAGGAATGTGGGTCGACCATTAAAACGGTGGGCTGATGATATAATACACGTCGCAGGAAAAGACTGGATAAAGACAGGCAAGGACAGAGAGTTATGGAAAAGGATGGAGGAGGCCTTTACCCAAATAGGGGTCGAAATCTCTTAGATAATATAACTAACACTAATTATAAGTAACCTTAGTTTTTTTAAGTAACTACTTACTAACAAAATTGTATATTAGGTATTAATAAGTGAGATTTCGAATAAATGGCTTATTTATTTATTATTTATTTATTATATATGTTTTATTGTCTTAATTAAATCTTAATAATATTTTCTACCATATCGTTAACAACAACCCTAGCATTCTTACAAAAACCCGGATAAAACAAGTAAGTTTCCATCGGACTACTGGGCCTCGCGGCTCACTTCCATACGCGTTTTGTTTCATAGCTGCAGTCTGTGGCTTGTGGGAAGCGTTTACGTTGGACCTGTCACGCGGCTCACGGGTAGGGTTGCCAGGCCATAAAATGCAAAGGCCGGACTGCGCACTATATAAGGCCGGACATTTTAGCCTAAAAGCCGGACATGTTTTTTTTATTGCCAAACATAATGTTTTTACAGCTGGGCTGTTGAAAAAAGTATTTATACTTGGTGAAAAGTGAGGATATTCGATATTTATTAAAAGATGGACATAATATTTATAATAAAAAAACTCGTTTACGAATTTGAAATGTTTATTAAGTTACACTATTACAGTTTTACTTACAAATGGATCATCAGTCTTTTGTAGATAATTAAATATTATTAAAACTAAAAAACAAATGAATATAGCTCTCTTTTGGCATTCTTAATACTATAAACTAAAAAATATAATAAAACAAATAAAAATAATCATTCTTCTGGAAAGTAACAAAAAGATAATATTAATTTTACGGCTAGGTAAGAATTTACTTTATAGTAGGTATTTATAGAACAATTTAAAATCTTTAAAAAATAACAAAATCTAGTTATATTTGCCGGCCGGAAGATAGTTTGCTCTACGCTCGCCCTTGTCCGTTCGGGTCGGGCGCTCGTCCGCCCATCGTCGTACGAATCGCCACTCTGACAAAAAGCCTGACAAAAGCCGGACAGGCCAAACACGTACATATTTGGCCGGACGCGACTGCAAAAAGCCTAACATGTCCGGCTAAAGCCGGACACCTGGCAAGCCTACTCACGGGTGACCACCATGGCTCGAACGGTCCGGTATGATAAGGCTCACCGATGAGCCTTGTGGCCTGAATGGAAATACTCGATTTTTCTTAAAGCGTTTAACGTGTTAAATTCTACTCTCAACGCGCCTAAAGAAGTCTCACCTCAAAACTCATAGTCTTATCTTTTGTCAAAAGAACTATATTATTATATATTCTAAGCTGTGGCCGAATAGTTCTTTATTTTGTAATTCTTACTCTATTATTATCTCACTGATTTATTAACATCATCATAACTTAATTTTGACTAGAAAATTGACAAAAACGCGCGAATGATTATTGAATATTGATATATAAAAAAAAACATAAACCTACATAATATGTAAAGGACCTATACCCTAACCTATATAAAGGATGTCTCAATGACTGATATAATTGTAAACATATTTGTTAACGAATAAATATTTTTGATTTTTGATTTTTTTTTTAATATGAACGTAATAGTTAGAATAACTTGGGTAGTAATTTGCCCGTTATAACTAAAATTTTATACGTAGTTAGTTAAATGAATAGTTAAAAAAATATATTCTTCAATAATATTTGCATTTAAATAAAGACAAAGAGTTAGGTGATGCCAAAACCTTAACAGTTTCACCTTTCACGAAACTAATAAGAAAAAAGTTTGAATAATACGTATAGCATTTTACTGAAAATAATAATAGTTTAAAAAAAACTAAAAAACACGCTTTTTATAGAAAACCGAACTAAAAAATAGAAAATTTTATCAAATTAGTGTATTGTCATCGGTCCTCAATAAATCTACAAAGTTTGAACGAAATCTGGCCGTATAAAGTGGGTCAAAATCGCGCCCAAAGAAGTCGGTTACAAACATACAAACATACAGGTGAAGCTAATATAAAGCGTGTAAAAATATGATAAAGCAGTGCGGAGTATTTATATATTATGTTCATCTATCAGTATGAAAATGGATAAAAATTGCATCTATTGGCGTGATTATAAAATTATTAATAACTTGTATGCTCAAATCTTTAAAACTACTACAAGATAGAGTGGTTATTGAGGAAGATTTTAATTAATAGGTTTAGTTTGAGACTAGGTAAGCGGAAAAAGTTTCATCATTCGAAGCCGTGAATGGAAAGCTAGTTGTAACAAAAAATACATATTAAATATACCTATATAAAATTGCTCTTTTTGTTGTGTTGATTCAATATACGGAATGGCTGAAAGGGGAATTGAAAAAAAGTGCTCAATATCGTTGTAATAAAGTTTATTTTTGATATTAACCATTTTTGTTTATTCTACAGTAGAACAAGCGACGTATGAGCCGATAGCACAGGCACTCTCTCCTCGAACTAATCGTATGTATCCTTGCTCGCCCCAAATCGTGTCCCAGGAGTTTTTGATTATCCAGTAGTTATCGTGACCATCTAGGAAGAAAAAAAGTACAGGAGTTTATAACCTTTATACATTAATTATTAGATGATTCTATAGCTAGGTATGAAAATTTATTTATTAAATAACAATTATAAGTCACTAGCGGTCCGCCCTGGCTTCGCCCGTGGTACATATTTCACAATAAAAAGTAGCCTATGTCCTTTCTCGGGTATCAAAATATCTCCATACCAAATTTCATGCAAATTGGTTCAGAAGTTTAGGCGTGATTGAGTAACAGACAGACAGACAGAGTTACTTTCGCATTTATAATATTAGTATTGTGTTATACTCAAGCTAAAGTAACCGTCTAATATCTGTAGAGCAAGCAAGGTTAACCTCGTACCTATAAGTTAGCCTTTAGTTTATTGATTTGTATTCGAGTAAACGATAAGAATCATTGACTAAAAGCCAAACTACAATACAAGTTATAAATGACAAATATCACACTGTACAAAGTTCGACCGAATCATTTAAAGTAAGGTTGAAATACACAATTCCCTCTAGCATCAGTACTTTTAATTTAGTTATATTATTACCATTTCCATAACCAACTAAAAGTGTAGCATGGTTGTGCTGATTACACGGAGAGGAAGGTCTAAAAACGCCTCCAGTATAAGCTTTAAATTGATCATCTACACAAACAGCTGCAAAACAAACATTCATATTAATATCTAATTAATATTTATCTAAATACGAAATACGGTATTTTAAAGCATAGGTACTATCATAAGTTCCTAAAAGAAAATTATTTTAACGATTTAAATTTATTAAAGGAGATATTGACACAGGATTAAAAAAAAAACAATAAAATATATCAAAAATAGTTCAGGCCACAAATTTCATCATCATATTTAAGTCTGTCCTTATTTCAAAAGAGTCATACATGCTGATAACGGTCCATGACTGGCCAACGCTTCTTTAAGATCATCTTCATCAGAAACACTTATTTGACTGCCACCAGTTACTTTAACAGCTATTTTATCCTTTTGAGTTCTGCATTGTGCTTTCTCATTTTCGTAAGGATAATCTTCCTCTCGCATAGATCCTCCTTGATCGGCTAATGCCCTGAAATATTTAAGGACAAAGTAGTACAGATTGAAATAAAAACAAAGAGCGCGTGTGCCGAACACACGTGTCAAAAGTGAAACTTCTGTGGCAAGATTCAAAGATCGTCGCTTTTCTCCAGGATGTATCGGTATTGCCATAATATGACCTTGAAATTTTACTCTCAACGTGCCTAAAGTTTCACTTCAATAATTACCCATCTCAAATGTAAATTCGACTATATTTGGTTTTGCTTACTGATAAACATCATGCGTAAATCCTCCTCTTTCACAATTTCCCTGAGACACGCAGTCTAAACCTTGCTGTACAGACAAACTAAAGGCTTGCGTGTTATGATTTTTTGCATATTGACCTTCTATGTTACCTGATAACAACAAGATTTTTATACTTCACATTACCTCACATTTATGGCAATGGCTCGAATTAAAAAACATACATGAATAAATTATATTCCAAAATTATAACATTACCAATAGCGCTAAAAACAAAGCAACTCCCGCACGACTTTTGATATTTAACCGAAGAAACATATCCAGAGTCTCGCCAATCCAAAGTATCCAGAGCCTCTATTCCAGTTGGCTTGTACACAATTCCATCCCCAGATATATTTTTAGTATTAAAACCCAAATAAAATTGGGAAAACTCTTCAAAAGTCAAGTCAGTAAATGCATTAATTCCAAACATTTTGGTGCCCCTTTCTTTATTCCATTTGTTAATGTTCTCTAGATTTTGCTTGAAAACTTCGAAGTGATAATCGATTCTATCATCGTATTGTTTTCCATATTTCTGGATGAATTGGTTAAATATCGTTTTAGCATTATTTAAATCATAATAATCTTGGTCCAGGAGACTGTAATCCAAAGAAAAAACTTCAGAAGCCGATATGGATAGCACAATACAAATTAAAAGAAACATTATTGTGGTACTGGTGGAGTGTATTTATTCCTTTCTTTATATACCAAGAGATATAATAAATTTTATACATAATCGAATTTAAACATCGCTAAATATTAAGCACCAAATATTTGTAAAATCATGTGAATGTGAAAAATTTGTATTGTGTGTTTATCATTTTTATGGTTTTTATAATTATTATAATACTTCACTTTTCTAAGCACGTTATACGTTGAAATGCTTAGATAATAGCTTTTTACTTTCATTTTGTAGCTAATAGCTGTCCAATAAAGTGACTTATTTACCATACCTCATTCGATAATACATCCAACAGGAGAATTCCTTTGCAGTGGACATTATTAATTGACAGTATTCATCTTAGGTACATTTAGAATAAACGAGCGAATGCTCATTCTAATCCACTATGTCAAATTATTTTAGTGTAAACAGACGTAGAACATTCTATCATTTTTCTTTAGTGCGTTCGAAAAGATTCTATGCAATGTTCTGACACTGAACCACATTGAATACGAGTTTTTGTTTACACTAAAAGATCACAGAAGAATGCTTTTGCTCCAGCTCTATGTTGCTCTATATGCCAGCTCTAGCTCTATGTTCGTTTGATGTAAATGCACCGTTAGATCATTTCAAACTGAGGAAATAAAGGGACAATTATCATTTACATTTTATTTAGTTATAAAAGGTGAAATAAAAGAAATAATTATACTTGCAAGAAACTTTATTGTGAAAGTGTGACTTCAAAAAGTAATGATAATGAATCCTGTAAGTTGCAAATCTGCTGACTTGAAAGTAATAAACGCATTTAATTAAATAAAGACTTGATGGCATGTTAGAGATTTCCTTTTTAAAGACGTTGTAATATTATGTCCATTTCAGGATACTCATTCTACAGTAGAACAAGCGACATAATTGCCGATAGCACAAGCGCTTTCTCCTCGAACTAATTTGATGTAACCTTGTTCCCCCCAATCCGCACCCCACGAGTTCTTGATCAGCCAATAGTTATCACGTCCATCTGGTAACAGTAACAAATATGAATGAATGTAAAATACTGCGTTGAACTTATTTTAGGTATCAATACAAAAAATTCAGTAGCAACATGTATCGTAAAATGTACAGAGGGTGTCATGTCTTATCTCCTATCAGAGAACCTGGGAAAGGTAAAACTAAAGGGTGTGGTGCATTACAATTAATGATAAATGATATTTATTTTTAATAATTCCAAGTATTATATATATATATCATTTTAAATACTAATGTGACAAGAGATCACGTTGCATCTCACACGGTCTAATCTTTGAAATAAAAAATGAAAATGAAGGAAATAATATACAGATAATGTATACTTACCATTTCCATAACCGACTAAAAGGGTAGCATGGTTGTATTGCATACACGGAGTGGAAGGTCTATAAACACCTCCAACGTAAGCATGAAATTGACTGTCAGTACAAATAGCTGTAATACAATAAACAAGTAAAAAATAAACAAGTGATTTTTTTCAATATCGTGGTGCTGCCAATAATATCGGTGGTGAGGTTCAAACTTATTCGATTGATTTACCATTAAAAAATCATCACAAATATATCGTATCTTATAGCTTATATTATTATCTGAATTTAGCATATTTCCAAATAGTGTTATTACTATTAACATTCTTAGTCTTTTTAAAAGTAGCATACCAATTGATAAAGGTCCATGACTGGCCACAGCCTCTTTAAGATCATCCTCTCCAGATACAAATAGCTGGTCACCACCAGTCACTTTCACAGCTATTTTGTCTTTCTGAGTCCTACATTGACCTTTCGCATTTTCGTAAGGATAATCTTCTTCTCGCATTGATCCTCCTTGTTCAGCTAAAGCCCTGTATTATTTATGGAGAATCAAAAATTAGGCATCAAAATATCTTATACTTTAATTATTCATGCTCCTGAAATAGAAGGTTCTAAATTTACTTGAATACATAATGAGAAAGTCCTCCATGACAGCTTCCCTGAGATTCGCAGTCCAAACCTTGCTGAACAGACAGACTGAAAGCTTGTGTATTATGATTTTTTGCGTACTGGCCTTCTATGTTACCTGTTCAAAAAATAACGTGTTAAATCACAGTTTGCTTTCACAAATAATATATCGTTATAGGAAATTTGTTGTAATAAAATATAGAACATGACCATACCAATAGCACTAAACGCATAGCAACTTCCGCAGGATTGTTGATTTTTAACGGGACTAACATATCCAGAGTCTCGCCAATCCAAAGTATCTGGAGCCTCTATTCCAGTTGGCTTGTACACAATTCCTTCCCCAGATATATTTTTAGTATTAAAACCCAAATAAAATTGGGAAAACTCTTCAAAAGTCAAGTCAGTAAATGCATTAATACCAAACATTTTGGTGCCCCTTTCATTATTCCATTTGTTAATGTTCTCTAGATTTTGCTTGAAAACTTCGAAGTGATAATGAATTCTATCATCGTATTGTTTTCCATATTTCTGGATGAACTGGTTAAATATCGCCTTAGCATTATTTAAATCATAATAATCTTGGTCCAAGAGACTGTAATCTGATGTGAAAACTTCAGAAGCAAATATGGACAATATCATACAAAATAAAAGAAACATTATGGCGGTATGGTGAATAATTTATTTTTCCTTTTCTTTATATAACATTAGAAATAGTAAATTCTATACATAATCGAATTAAAACATCGCTAAATATGTCACAGCATATATTTTGTGAAATCATGACAATGTAGTGTATGTGAAAAGTATGTCTTTATCATTTTAATGACTTGTTTTATTATTATAATACCTCGATGTTTCTAAGCGCATTCTTCTAATCAAGTTTTTCTCTCATCATAGTAAAAGAGCTAGGACGTGGATCATCTGATGGTAAGCATTGCCACGGCACATGAACATCAGAGCTGGAAGTTCTGTGCAGAGGCAAAATAAAGAATTGATGAGTGAAGTTTACTTCACTGAGATAAAGATTCAAAGAGTTGGGAAGGTTGGAAAAACGTTGCACAGTAACATTTGCTTGATACTATTTCAGGTCAATTTTCTGGTTGTGTGTTTATCCGTCTCCAGTATGAGCTGGCCAAATTCGTTACGAAGCATGCTAGACATTAAATGCTAAGCATTCACTACATGCACCGCAAGCCGAGTTCCGAGCCGAGCCCCGAACCGTACCTATCTGTGGACAAATCCGTCATCGTACATACACTATACAAGCGCAGCGTACACGTTAAAACATTCATACGTCCGATTTGTCCGTGAACTTGTTAGCTACACATTATGGTCGTCCTCGTCTTCAAACTGTTTCAGTTTTCCTCACATGATTTATCTTTCATGGATTAATTTTTTATTAATTAAAACATGATGTAAATTAGTATTTAATTAATATTCAATATATGATTAGTAAAACACACATGGAGTATGTCGCAGGTAATTATTATTTTCCTTCAACTTACTAAACATTTGTTATGTGAAATAATAATAAAATAATTAATTGCATTCATTAATTTATTACTTGTAAAAGCTTTATCCCCACTACCTACGTAGCTAATAAATTTTGGGACAAAACTGTGTTCTTAATTGAACAATTGTGTCTAAATACAGTCTCTTCAGGATATGATTAAAGGTGCGTTCAGATACAATAATTAAATAAATTGGGATTCTTCTTGTTTGTTTTTTTACCTGGTTCGATTGATTTATTATATAAATAAAATTCTGATTTAGGAAAAATCATGTTGACTGACTGACTTTTAGCAACTTTTGCTATGTCTAAGGCCCTTCTCCCATTACGATACGCACAGGCGATTCAAGTATCCTGCAAGTCTCGGAGACTAGTCGCCGCGGCGTATCTCACATACATTTGACCGGTAGCGTAGTGTGCGAGCCTACATACAACGCCTGTACCTACGTATCGTAATGGGAGAAGGGCCTAAAACGATATATTAAACCATCTGATTGAACGAGAAGTTTTATGAAACAACTAGCATATGCAAAGGAAAAAGAATTTGCTATGAATACAGCGAATTCTAATATGACATCAAGTGTGCAAGTTACCCCAGCAATTATATATACGGGTAACGAAAGAACGAAATTAGAGGTGAAATAAAAAGAAATACTTATACCTACTTGCAAGAAACTTTATTTTGATAGGTTATTTCATAAAGTAAACAATATGTAACATAATATTATGCTTGCCGACTTTTCCATTGCCAAAAATAAGAAAGACATTTTATAAGAAGCATCGATTTAAAGTTACAGATGGAAGACACCGATATAACCTATATGAAGTCGTTTAAATATATCCGATTGGCTATTCTACAGTGGAACAAGCGACGTAATTGCCGATAGCACAAGCACCTTCTCCTCGAACTATTTTTATGTATCCTCGCTCGCCCCAATCTGCGCCCCACGAGTTTTTGATGATCCAGTAGTTTTGGCGCCCATCTGGTGAATAAAAAAATATGTGAGCTGATTTTGAAATTGTTGATTATAGCCACCATTCACTTGGGTACAACGTCAGTATTTTTTAACTACGGTTGCACCTACTATTAATATTGATGTCACGCGGGTATCGTAGAGTCAGGTAAAAATAAATCTTATAATATAAAAATGAATCGCAATATGTGTTGGTAAGCGCATAACTCGAGAACAACTGAACCGATTTCGTCAATTCTTTTTTTATTACATTTCTTGAAGTACGAGGGTGGTTCTTATGGAGAGAAAACATAAAAATGTACCACTAAATAATTTTATAATAGTTATTATTAAATATTGAAAAAAACTGGATTTACATTCACAACATTCGTTGAATCTGTTATAACGGTAGGTATATAATAAATAACATAGTTACCATTTCCATAACCGACCAAAAGGGTACCATGATTGTATTGAGTACACGGAGAGGAAGGTCTAAAAACACCTCCTGTGTAAGCTTCGAATTGATTGTCAACACAAATAGCTGCAATAAAATATTTCTTTTTAGTAAAAAATAATAAAAAAATAGTGTAATTACATATATAAAAAAGTAGAATCAGGTTCCAGTGCGGCTCATAAAATTTTTGCCTTTTTTATGTCCACATTCACATTTAAATATTCGATAGTTTTGATATAATGTTTACGGTGTCTGGTGACTGCTTCACTACTCTTTGCATGCTCTGCCATAAAAAAACGGATCTGCCTCAACAACCTTAAGATCATCGCATATAGTAAAAATAACACAAAGTATGAGCATAATTCTGAATAGTATTCTAAGCCTATTCGTAGAAGAGTGGCATACCTATTGTTAAGGGCCCATGACTAGCCAAAGCGTCTTTAAGCTCATCTTC
The DNA here is from genome assembly GCF_905220415.1 of Colias croceus. Lineage (NCBI taxonomy): Eukaryota > Metazoa > Arthropoda > Insecta > Lepidoptera > Pieridae > Colias > Colias croceus. The sequence goes on along the minus strand of NC_059539.1, from coordinate 2,456,098 downwards.
TCCATTTACAAATAACTGGCCCCCACCAGTCACTTTTACGACGATTTTGTCTCTCCGAGTCCTACATTGGCCTTTCATATTTTCGTAAGGATAATCCTCTTCTCGCATAGATCCTCCTTGTTCAGCTAATGCCCTGAAATGTCAAGTCTCAATAAGTCAGAATTAAGAGGGAACAAAAGTTCATATTCTTTAATTATTCACATTCCATAATAAGTGCGTTATAATCTTACTTGAACACATATTGAGGAACTCCTCCTTGTATACAATTACCCTGCGGCTCGCAGTCCATACCTTGCTGAACAGACAGACTAATCGCATGTGTATTATGATTTTTTGCGTACTGGCCTTCTATGTTACCTGTTAAAAAATAACGATGATGTTAAATCACACTTTTATATTTATTTATAATATTAGTAGGAAGGAAAGGATAGAAATAGGATAGGATTTTTATAATAAAACATCTAGAACATAACCATACCAATAGCACTAAACGCATAGCAACTTCCGCAGGATTGTTGGTTTTTAACAGGAGTAACATATCCAGAGTCACGCCAATCCAGAGTATTCGGTGCCTCTACTCCCGTTGGCTTATACACAGTTCCTTCCCCAGATATATTTTTAGTATTAAAACCCAAATAAAATTGGGAAAACTCTTTAAAAGTCAAGTCAGTAAATGCATTAATTCCAAACATTTTGGTGCCCCTTTCATTATTCCATTTGTTAATGTTCTCTAGATTTTGCTTGAAAACTTCGAAGTGATAATCGATTCTATCATCGTATTGTTTTTCATATTTTTGAATAAATTGGTTAAATATTTCTTTCGCATTATTTAAATCATAATAATCTTGGTCCAAGAGACTGTAATCTGAAGTTAAAACTCCAGAAGCCAAAATGGACAGTATACAAAATAAAAGAAACATTGTTACAACACAACTATGAATAGTTTCTTTTTCACTTTCTTTTATAACAATTTTAACTATAAAAAGTAATATTCCAACAATGATAAATATGAAAAACAGGTATTTATTCAATCATTTTTAGTATGAGGAGAATCTATTTTGATTTCTTCATTTTGTGATAACATTTTATTATATAACATTTTCCAAATTATTGTCCGTAGGTATGTAAGTTTATTACTCAAGAGGTAAATATCGCTTATGTAATAAATACAAATACCGAAAATGCCATGCCATGTTCAAAAAAAAATTTTTTTCACGCATATATTTTAGAGAAACTACCCTCATTATCACAAAATGTAAAACAATGAAATGGGCACTATCCCTTATTTCATATCTCATGGATTAACATGTCCACTGTTTAGATACTTTATGCTAATAAACATTGTACAAATTATATAGAGTTAGTTCCATGCTTGAGACAGCTACATAATATAGTAGACATTTACAAAGAGCGGTTTTATCACTCGCGAGCAATTTCTTTCAAGCAACTCGACATAGTAAGCAAGAATTCAGAAGTAGAGGTAAGAAAGATTATAAATAGAAAAGTATTTTAATTAATGAATTTAAATTTAAATGTTTGCAGTATTAAGTTTTACAGGGTCTTAAATACACGTGGTGTTCATCTAAAAGCTTAAGTCATTACAATAAAACACACTACATGCTGAATTTATATTTTTTTGGTTTTTATGGCATTCAAATCCATACTAATATTATAAATGCGAAAGTAACTCTGTCTGTCTGTCTGTCTGTTACTCAATCACGCCTAAACTACTGAACCAATTTTCATGAAATTTGGTATGGAGATATTTTGATACCCGAGAAAGGACATAGGCTACTTTTTATCCCGGGAAAATGTCGCAATCCCGGAAATCCCACGGGAACGGGTATTATGCGGGTTTTTCTTTGACTGCGCGGGCGAAGCCGCGGGCGGAAACCTAGTGCTTTATAAATATAAATTTATAAAGAATAGAAAAAATTCGATCACGAGGCGGGACTCGAACCCGCATCCTTCGCGCCATTCCGGGGCGGATGCCTAACCAACTCAGCCACTCGTGACCCACCTGAGCAATCGAATTTATTCTTTCTTTCTTTATAAATTTATATTTATAAAGCATTTGAATGCCATAAAAACCAAAAAAATATAAATTCAAGAAAAGGTCGTGTTCCATCGTTACAATATTGTATTCACTGAAAAGTGCTTCATATTGGTTGAGATGGTTGTTAAATCATCTCAATAGATGGCGCGCGGTGTGTCCCTTAAGACACATAGAACTGAAAGAGTAGAATAAATTCGATTGCCCAGGCGGGTCACGAGTGGCTGAGTTGGTTAGGCATCCGCCCCGGAATGGCGCGAAGGATGCGGGTTCGAGTCCCGCCTCGTGATCGAATTTTTTCTATTCTTTATAAATTTATACACTACATGCTCTCAAATGCTTTAAAACTCACTCTATTGTTATACGGTTTTCTTGCTAATAAACTTATTAAATTATTTCCTGAATCCAAAATATAAAATGGAGTCTTACTTCTTTAAAAGAAAGTTATCACGGAATACCAGATGAGAATGATAAATGAATTATAATTAGGGAATTACATTTTTTGATTGGGTATATTATAACAATTATATTATATCGTGTATGGTACTAATCTATGCACAGTCACAGATAATAAATTAATACTTTCGACCCAATGGATGAATTCGCCATGAATTTCATCGGTAATTTTTTATAGTTTTTGTTGTTTAGAGGAGGTTAAATAAAATTTTGCATAAATAAGATATGTCAAAAATCAGCTTACACATATTATACCATTTTAAATACTACGAAAAGTTTAGTTGAGAAGTTTCTTATTATTTCTTCATTGCTTCCATTCTGAGTTTTTAATATCAGCAAAATAATTTCATTAAAAATTAAAAAAAAAACATTACTACCTACTTGTTCTAAATGCCACTGCATAAAAATTGAGAGAAGAAGAAAGAGGTTTTATTTATTCAAAATTTATTGTTCTAAAACAATAGACACAATGAAACGTAACCAATCACTAATTTCGTTAAAAATGCTTTTGGCAGTCTTATCACTATATAGCGATTTCTTCCAGACAACCTCTATTCAACAGTCGCGCTAGCTGCATAATCTCCAATGTTACACGCATGCTGCCCCATGACCATGCGGTAGTAGCCCTGGTCGCCCCATGTGGTGCCCCACGAGTTCTTCAAGAGCCAATAATCGTCTGTACCATCTGGAAGAGAAAATTAATTAAAGTGATATATTTTCTTACTGAATATTGACTGTAGCAATTAAGAAAATAAAGGTTTGTCAGATATTTTTTGTTATTTATTTTGGGATTTTGTACAAAAATAAAAATAAATAAAAAAAAATAAAAAAATCTTTATTTTGCCAAAAACATAATCTTTACAAAAATGTGTGCGCTGACTCTTGAACTAGAGTAACTCTGTGTCTCAAGAGCCAGCGTTCCTCCTTATAAATACAACTACATAAGTACATTTTTAAAGCAAAACAAAAATTTCGGTTTGATTACAAAAAGTTTAAATTAAAGAAAAATATATAATATGCATAATATGTATGTGAGAGCGTGAGCGTGAGTGTGTGTGTGTGTGTGTGTGTGTGTGTGGGCGTGTGTGTGTGTGTGTGTGTGTGTGTGTGTGTGAAAGCGTGAGTGGATGTGTGTTAGCGTGTGTGTGTGTGTGAGTGCAGAGCGTGTACTTATTTCCCTCAGTTCTTACTATATTTTTTTAAAAGTTGTAATTTTCTCTGTCTCCAAATAATCTAATGTTTGTAATATTTTTGTTAACTTTTTTTTTAAGTCATGTTTGTTAAGATCAAAAATCAAAGTGCGGCGATTTATTTTATTGTAAATCAATGAACTCAAAACGTGGTACTGATGCTTGGCAAAGCTTGTCCTGTGGGGTACTAAGGGACAAATATCTCTAGAACTCCGTTTGGCTGGGTCACGTGAAGAGGGAACTTTTGGATGTTTTTTGATAATAGTTCGCAGAATGTAAAGCTGTCTTACCGTGAGGACTTCACAGTGAGCGTAGAGTTCGTTTGTTGGAAACCTGAATGGTTTGTGAGACATAACTTTAAGCACAGAACGTTGTGCTTTTTCTGCAATAAGCATAATACTCTTACAAGCACCACCCCAGGCCGGTATGCAGTAGCTTAGCACCGATTGACATAAACTAAAGTAGACTAATTTCATAATATCAAAGCTAGCCGAGTTACGCAACTTTTTAAAAATAAATGTAAGTGATCTTATTCGTGCTGCGATAACATTAATTTGTGGATGCCATTTTAGTCGATCATCTATGGTAACACCTAGGTATTTGTAAGTTACTACACGCGATAAGGAAGGACATCCACATGAGACAGTTTCAGTTGTATCACACGAATGAACATTTATTTTAAAAGTTAATGGTGGCGCTCCCCGGTTATTTATATAAAATGGAATAAATTTAGTTTTCACAACATTGACAGTCAACAAATTAGATGATAGCCATGACATAACAATTCTTAAACAATTTTCAGCTCTGTATTGAAGCTTTGTCCAGTCTGAGTCCCAAATTACAAGTGCAGTATCGTCTGCATATGTAAATATATTGCAGTTCTGAAGTTTAATTTGGCACAGTTTATTTATATATATTTGAAAAAGTGTAGGTCCAAGTATACTGCCTTGTGGCACGCCATAGGTAATAGGCACATCGTCACTTAAGTGCTCATCAATTTTAACACATTGGACCCTATTTGATAGGTAATCAGCAAAAATCTGTAGTGGACATCCCCTCACTCCAATTTCTTCAAGTTTTTGTATAAGGATGGGGACAGAAAAATAAGATGTAGTTCAGGATACATCGCCCATTTTTGCAAGTGACTACTATCAAGCTGATTTTCCGTTTGTAGCTTTATTTTGATGAGACACCGAATAATTACGTGTACGAAACTCTCTATTGTGGTAGCTAACAGAGATAACAAGGATAAAAATTTTTGATTTGATGGTTCTCAAATATTTATTTTTTCAATCTCATTTCAATCTCATTGTTTCTTACAATTTGAAAGTGTTATTAGTTAATTTATTGCCATTTTTTTGTTCTCGACTAAATTAATACATGTTAAACCAGATTGTAACTTATTATTTTATACAAATAATAATTTAACATGATTAATGATTATACATCATTTAATAAATGTGTTTACCGTTTCCATATCCAATGAGAAGAACAGCATGTGGACCTTCTTGACAAGAAGTCATTGGCTTAAAGACGGATTTCCCTCGCAAAAGCATGAATTCTCGGTTTACCCCTATGACTGCAACAAAAATAAATTAAATTTTAATAAAAAGAATTAGGTACTACAAAAATTATACAATATGTATACATAGCACTTACAATACTACTTTCCGAATCGGTGGTAAATTATAATTTTTCTGTATTTTATTATTTCTTTGAGTTATTTCTTCTAAACGAAGTCAAGTAGAAGAGAAAAGCGTGTGTGCCGAGCACGTCGAAATTTCTTTGGCAAGATTCAAAGATACCAAAACCGTCGCCTACTCCATGGTGAGACGGTATTACCATGACGCGACCTTGAAATTTTACTCTCAACGCACCTAAAGAAGTTTCACATCAAAAATAATAAAAATCAAGTACCAACTGAAAGCGGTCCGTACTGAAGCAACGCGTCCTTTAAACTAGCTTCATCCGAAATCTGCAGTTGTTGACCACCTGTGACCCTAGCTGCTATTCTGCTGCCATCTACTCTGCATTGGCCTTGAACACCTGCATACGGATATTCCTCTTCTCTCATAGAACCACCTTCCGCAGCCAGACTACTGTTATGTTTAATATAAAATTAGTATCGATATAAGGAATATTATCATTCATTGTTTTTATTTCTTCTTATTTGAAATTTGGTTTTAATTCGTTCGGTAATTTACATCCACATAACTGATCGAAATTCATCATTATTAACAAGTTTTATCACAGAGATAAGCAGCATTATTTCCAAATACTTAAAGGAAACAAACTCACACACACCACACATAGCCACTTACTTGAAAACATTATGCGGCCAGCCTCCATAACAACCATAACTTGTGCGATCACAATCTACTATTTGCTGTTCAGACAAACTGATCGCTTTAGTGTTGTGAACTTTGGCATATTGTCCTTCAATGTTACCTGAAAAAGAATGGATATGTTTTATTACACCTGGGTCGTTTATTTTAGATTTATTTCAGTTACCATACGGCTATACACTGGGCACCTTCATAAAGAGAGCATATTCCTACTTAAAAGGCCGGAGACATACCTACAATGTATCTGGTATTTTGGGTGCATATTATGTGCGACGTGGTGCACTTACCTGTATAAAAAAAAGCTCTACACAAGATAATTTATTAAAATTTCGTACTCACCAATAGAACTAAATGCATAACAGGAACCACAGCGTTTTTGGTCTTTAATTTCAGTCACATATCCTATTTTTCGATAATCTAATGAATCTGGTCCTTTCAATCCAGAAGGTACATATTTAACTGCATTTTCATAAGTTATATTGCCTCTTATACCCAAATAATAATCAGAAAATTCTTTAAATGTCAGATCGGTGAATTGTGTAATTCCGTATGATTTAACATTACTTTTTTCATTTAACTCGTTGATTTTTGCCAAATTCTGTTTAAACACTTCGAAACGATAATCGCTTTTGTCATTTTCGTTATCTTTGTTGAATTTTCTATTGAATTGTTCAAAAATTGCTTCGGCGTTGTTTAAATCATGATAATCTTGATCCAATAAATAAAATTCTGAAGTTAAAACCTCAGCAGCAAATACAGTAAGTATACATATAATACACAACATTGTTATACTTTTCTATTTTCATTTTGAGTGTTCTATATATACGTTTGGTATCAGTAATTTTCAGAATTTTTGGTTGAGTGACATTATAAGAATTCATGAAAAATATGTTTCGAGTTATGTAATGTGACAATAATTTTAATAATTGGCATTTCACATTTGAATACCAGTAAATTGTAAAATAGTTTCAATCCGATGTAATCGCCTTTTATTAGAATATTTGAGTTGCAAACTTTGAGCTTTTGTACAGGTAAAAACAACACTTAGGTAAGTGTTTACCAAAGGTGTTATTTTAGATGCATTAGACTTTGCCCGCGTAGCCAAAGAAATACCCGTATAGTTCCAATTTCCGAATGATTTAAAGGATAAAAGCATTTCTCAGGTTTCAAGCTATCTCTTTACAAAAATTTACCAAAATCAGTTCAGTGGTGTGGCGTGAAGGAGAGTGGTATAGTTTCGGGTCGAAGTAGTCACAGTCAAATAACTGCCTCTATATACCAATTATATACATATTCATTCTTTAGTATAAGTTCTGTACCATGTTACGACTACTCTGTATTCTATACTAGATTTCCGCCAGGGCTTCGCCCGCGTTTTCAAAGGAAAACCCGCATAGTACCCGTTCCCGTGGGATTTCCGGGATAAAACCTACCCTATGTGTTAATCCAAGTTACCTTCTATATGTGTGCTAAATTTCATTGTAATCGATTCAGTAGTATTTGCGTGAAAGAGTAACAAACACACACACACACATCCTCACAAACTTTCGCATTTATAATATTAGTAGGATAGTAAGCAAGATTCTGTTATTCACAGGATAAGTAAGGAAACTTTTGAAAAATATTGATGCAACTTTATGATAAAACAATACAGGTAGGGAAAATTTGCTTAGTTAAACTTGGTTGTTAGAATAAATTACTAAGATAATATTATGTTGAACAGAACAATGGACTCATTATCACGTCTTTTCATTTTCTGTAGTACTTTATTGGTTGATGACTATATTTAACATTAGATAAGCGTACAAAGAATGTTGAAGATAAAAAGTGCAAATAATTATAACTAACCTCCACGTTTATTTCAAACTCAAACTCAAACTCAAACATTCATTTAGTCAATTAGACTACTATTTAGTAGCACTTTCGAACCGTCATTACATAAGTATTTTTAACATTTACCACCGATTCGGAAAGCAGTATCTATGGAGAAGAATCGGCAAGAAACTCCATAGTTGCTCTTTTAAAATCATGTCGATATTACGTCATAATATGTAACTTATATCTAAATACATAATATACTATCATAATATGCCAAAGATATAATAGATAATATGCTGTCCTGTGGTTTTTACGCGACAACCCTCCATGGGTTTTATCGTCCATATATTAATACGTTCAGTGCCACCGACTCGCCCGGAGAGTCCACGTAAATTTTATTCCAGCGCCGTAGACTCGCCCGTCGAGTTCAATGTGTTTGCTATTTTTTTCCGAAATGCATGTGTATTTTCTGGTTAAAATGATACTGAAGACTAAATATACCCTAATCTAAAGAATTACGTGGTGGGCCGGGTGTGCAGACCCAGTTTATAATCGAAAGAAAATAAACTATTCTGCAATGCCTTGAACTCGCTAGGCGAGTTCACTGACATAGATTCTCAAACTTTTATTAATGAAATATCTATATGTACGGTTGATACTTTTATTTTCATTTTACCAAAAGTCACATTCACTCGTAAAACAACGGCGGATTGTGTTCTACACCTTGCAGGGGCTCGAATTTGGTGTTATTAAATAGGCAAAGGTTACCTTACACGCTACTTTATCACGCAATTGCCGACCTTATGTAAACACAATAAGGATAATAAATTGCATAGTTATTATTATGAAAAGCATTCCGAACCAATTCACATACTAACACGCAATTATCGAACTTATGTCAAAGTAATAAGGATTATGTAATAGTGACTTAACACTTGTGGAATATAATGTGCAAATAGTTGTCTATGAGCTATTTTATTTACTCGTTTATTATACTCGTACAAAGTTTGTTATCATTACTCTTGTGAGTCAGAGGAACTGTTTAAGTAACCATTGTTGTAAGTATTGCTCTTTAAACTCAACTCTCGGTCTATTACTTTAAGGACGCTGTCACAAATCTGCGTTACTCAAATTTAGGTATCTAACGTCGCCACGTGGTTCGCGGGAACATCACACTCACGTAAACATAGCGCATTCCATTTTACAGACCATCTTCATACTTGATATTATTTTTAATTTATTACGAATTTTAAAAATTCATTTTTGTACTTTTATTAGTAGGTACAATTATTCTGATAAGTATGTTAGTTAGTAACTAACTTTAAAAAAAGTGTGTTTTACAAAACCTCTAGGAATTGTATGCAATATCTAAGCTTTTTAAGAAATGTTTAAAATACTTTTTTAAGAATTATCATACATATTATGTTACCGGCAATATATTAAATCCGGCATTGTATACAATTCTTAGAAAATATGTATGTATGTTATTCCGAGATACGGTCCGAATTAAATAAATTAGATTCGTCACATTACCTAGGAAATCTGAACTTTTCCTAAGGAGCAAACACATTTGAAAATGTGGGTGGTTTTTGGGGAAGCTATTACCCACATGAGGTCAAAATTAAAATCCAAGATGGCGCCGACGAAAATTTTACATCTTTTCGTCATGGGTGTCATTTTCATGGTTTTTGGGGTAACTATTAACGAATATGAGGTCATAACTGAAATCCAAGATGGCGCCGACGAAAATTTTACATCTTTTCGTCATGGGTGTCATTTTCATGGTTTTTGGGGTAGCTACTAACGAATATGAGGTCAAAACTATAATCTAAGATGGCGCTGATGAAAATTTGACTTTTTTTCGTGATGGGTGTCATTTTCATGGTTTTTGGGGTAGCTATTAACGAATATGAGGTCAAAACTAAAATCCAAGATGGCGCCGACAAAACATATATGAGGTCAAAACTAAAATTTAAAATGGCGCCGCCGAAAATTTTACATATTTTTGTCATGGGTGTCATTTTCATGGTTTTTGGGATAGCTATTAACCAATATGAGGTCAAAACTAAAATCCAAGATGGCGCCAACGATGATTCCTAAACATGTATTTCAATGCTCTTTAAGATTATTTTTAAGACTCTCTCGTAGTATATATAAGAATTCGACTATACAGGGTGTCCCACTATCGATATACTAAGTGCTAAGGGACTTGTAGTTTTGCATACACTAATCACGTAAAAATACTTAAACAACAAAATTACATCAAAAAAATTTTGCTAAATTTTTCCTGAAAATCCATGTTTTCTTCTCTAACTTCGTGCAGCCGGCATATACCGTTTCGCTAATGTGAGTATTTTGTCTATGAAAACATAATCTTAAACGATAGCTCACGTACGGGTGACAAAGTTGGGCGGGTTGCATTTTAGGGGAAAGAAAGAGTTTTGAGAATTAATCTAATTGAAAAAAAAAGATACACCTGGCATTTTTTAAGTATTTTTTACGTACTTAGCGTATGCAAAACTATAACCTATAAAGAGTGTGAGTGGGACAGTCTTAAAAATAATTTTAAAGAGATACATCATTTAAAGAGACACACCTAAAACCACGAAAATGACACCCATGACGAAAATATGTCAAATTTTTCGTCGGCGCCATCTTGGATTTTAGTTTTGACCTCATATTGGTTAATAGCTACCCCAAAAACCATGAAAATGACACCCATGACGAAAAGATGTAAAATTTTCGTCGGCGCCATCTTGGATTTCAGTTTTGACCTCAAATTCATTAATAGCTACCCCAAAAACCATGAAAATGACACCCATGACGAAAAGATGTAGAAGTTTCGTCGGCGCCATCTTGGATTATAGTTTTGACCTCATATTCGTTAATAGCTACCCCAAAAACCATGAAAATGACACCCATGACGAAAAGATGTAAAATTTTCGTCGGCGCCATCTTGGATTTCAGTTTTGACCTCATATTCGTTAATAGCTACCCCAAAAACCATGAAAATGACACCCGTGACGAAAAAATGTCAAATTTTTCGTCGGCGCCATCTTGGAATTTAGTTTTGACCTCATATTGGTTAATAGCTACCCCAAAAACCATGAAAATGACACCCATGACGAAAAGATGTAAAATTTTCGTCGGCGCCGTCTTGGATTTCAGTTTTGACCTCATATTCGTTAATAGCTACCCCAAAAACCATGAAAATGACACCCATGACGAAAAGATGTAAAATTTTCGTCGGCGCCATTTTGGATTTAAGTTTTGTCAAATTGCTTTACCCCACCAATGCGTTCAACAACCCATAAAAAGAGGATCTCAATCAACGTAATTTTTAAAACATAATTTTAAATTAGAAATAATTGGAATATGAAACTTATACAGTTTATTCTTATAAAGTATCAAATATAATTAATCACGAAAACGAAAGTGCACGCACAATAATCTTTTTCTTATTCGTTTTTATTTTTGGGACGAGGAGCGATACACCCGTCCTTCCAAGAGCGCTTCTGAGCGCGGTCTGACGACCCGCGAGAGCAAAATGTATGAAGAAATCGACAAGTATTTTTAATTTAGCTAATAATTGAAATAAAATTTTGATTTAGATACAAAAAAATTATCATAATCTATAAAGGACTATATATCCCTCAATAATGTATAGGTAAGAAGATAGATTAGGCTTTTAATTTTCTTAAAATGGTACCGTTTTAGACCCCATTTTTTTGCATTTTATGCGATTATTGTGCTGGGAAAATCGTATTTCAGCGACAATTTTGTATGATGTCGTACAATTTTTATAAGATGAACGTAGAGCTGAATATATTATCTTTAAATTAAGATATTACTAGTATGTTCTCACGTGTAATTGCTTTAAGTTGAAATGGTACCGAAACACAGCGTGTTTTTGTAAAAATCCGTAATAGCACCCTTAAGAGTTATAATTGAAAGAGGATCCCTTCGTATTGTTAAATAAAAAAATGTGTGAAACTTGAAAAGATTGAGAGCCACTGCATAAATTACGAAACAAACTTACCTTTTCTTTTATCTATAGTGTTTCTTGCCATTTTTATATGTTAAATTACACCGTATGTTAGTAAAACTCTTTTTAATTGCGTTAAACACGTAACGTACACTGTCACGGCCACAAAAATAACAAAACATTGTTTTTACCCTAACGCAATGCCACTGAACTCGCCTGGCGAGTGATTCAATTCGTGTTGCAGCGCCGGGGACTCGCCTAGTGAGTCCAACGTAAAATGTATGCGGCATCCGAGAAAACATCGTGAAAATCGTAGTGGTAATGAAAGTGTTAATTTTATATATGCTGTTTTTCTATCATTTGTTTCTTCTATTAGAAACAAATTCCTCAGATAATATAATATTATGTTATAATGTTGTAAGTTCTAGTATTAAATACACTCATTATTATTAATTATAAATTATTTAAACATAATTATGTACTGATGTACTGTATAATTCGTCTTAATAAAGTAACCTGTACTCCGTTTCTGATATCCAAGTCCAAGATACAGGCAATAGCCTAGTTTGGATATCACTGTACTAGCAACCTTGTAAACTAATCCTACTGTTATCACATTTAACAATGTAATGTTTGAATATTTTGGTTAATAAAGATTTTTATTTTATTATTTATTTATTATTATAAAGTCTATGAAGGTATATTAATAAAAGCCATTCGCTACATTAATATTATTTATTAATAAGTAAAAATAAAGTTGTTTATTAACATTACAGACATTTATTTCCGTGTGACCTCCGCTAGTGCGACATAAGACCCTATATTGCAGACTCCGAAGCCACGTAGCAGCCGCATGTACCCCTTGTCCCCCCACATCGTCCCCCAGGAGTTCTTGATGATCCAGTAATCGTCATTCTCTGGAAGGAATATAGCCGAAGTTTTGAGATTCGTGGTTGTTATGACGGATTTTACGCTCAACCGGAGAGATGTTGTCAAATGGTTATTCTATTTATAATTTTGCGATGATTGTTAAGTACTCATTAAAGTTGTCAAAAAGTAAAGTACTGCCTATTCATATGAAGTTTATAAATACAGGATACATTTTAGACATTGCTTGTTGCTAGCGTTAGCCGTGTACCTACTCTTAGCTGAAAAAGATACGTCGACGTAATCTGTGCATAACAATAATTATTTATATCCACCCCGTAAAGAGAAACGGTGCAAAAGTTTCTCTATCTAACGATTGTAGAGTTTTCCTTTATTTTCTTTTCTTTTTGCATTTGTGTGTTAAATAAAGGATATTGTATAGTATATAAAGGGTGTAATCGTTAAGTGTGCACAGGCGATTATTTGGATATTTCCCTTATTTTTAAAAAGTTATTATTGTCATTTTACTCAGTAGATAAAGGGCTTTCGATATCAGTTTAAAGTGCTTTGATATCTGCAATAGTTACGGAATAATCGCATGTGCACACTTAACGATTACACCCTGTATATTATAAACAGTAAATAACTATAAAAATAATGTAATATACCTTGTCCATAACCAACCAATAGTACCGCGTGGTTGTTGGGTGCATTACCACAGTCAACAGGTCTGTAAACCCGCCCATCTTTAATGTGCGCCATTCTATGTGTGAAAAGCATTGCTGAAATATGTTTTAAATTTGTTAAGATAGTATACTTGAGGAACCTTATAATAATATTTTTAAAGTGATGAGCAGTGTCCAAAAAATTACCTATAGGTAATAATTATGTTAAAACATTTATAGTGTTTTTTTTAATATATTTTGTTTTTCATGTGTCAAATGACGAATTAACCAACACTTTCTTTTAACTTTTGATTAACTACTGATGAAAATTATTACTTTTCCTCTTTTTAACTGTAATGAAGGTCTAAAATGTTTACCAATTGAAAGTGGTCCATAACTAGCCACAGCCTCTTTCAAGTCTTCTTCGTCCAAATCTTTAAAAACCGTGAATCTATTCACTTTTAATACTGTTTTCCTGTTATTTGTTTTGCAGAAGCCCTGACGCTGTACGTATGGATAGTCTCTCGCAAGCATCACGCCTTCCTGAAGGGAACTATATAAGATATTCTAATTATTAATTTGTACTAATTTAAAAATGAATTATTTTCACGATAGAGGTCTGACAATTAGACATTCTCAACTCAAATTATCGTTAAAATCAATTATAGTAATTCAGATACAGCATAGAAAACATAGAAATGGACAAACGTTAAAAACCATTATGTGGAGATAAATCTCTGACTTCATTACCTAATTCATCCCGAATTTCGCTTCGGGGTTGATTTTTTTGTATTCTTTAAAAATTGTATTAATTCAGTTTAATTTGGCAATTTTATTATAAACTTTTTTATTCATAGGCTTCAAAATTAGGCGGGTCTACACGAAACAAGTTGCCTCGTGAAGCTTGCTGCGCGGAGCAGTTCCGTCAGTGTGTACGTGGCTCAATAGAGGAAAATAACAGCACACCTGTCTGTTAACTTCTTATTACGCATTCTATTAACAACTCCTTGGAACTAAACCACCTGAATACATTGTGAGGACATCCACCGTTGCAACCATCGTCTTCGTCATCACAGTCAAGTGCTTGCTGCTCAGAGAGAATTAACGGCTTTGTGTGATACTTCATTGCATAACGGCTCTCAATGTGGGCTATAAAAGTAAAATAAATCTATTATCTTAGGAGTATATAACTTTTTGCGTTAAATACTGATTATATATAAACATTTCAATGATTAACAGCTACTTAATGTTTTCTAAGATAGGTTAAAAGTATCTTGGACTGAAGTTTAGAATGATTTGCTTATATTATTATGTTTCATCATTTATTATTTAATCATATAAAAAGACTCTGGTAGATATGAATTAATATCTATATTAGCTAGTACCATATTTACTAAAAACAAATATTATTTTTATTGTATTTAAAGATACTTAATTATTAAATGGATTTGATACACAATCCCGTTTAAAAATCCATACTAATATTATATATGCGAAAGTAACTCTGTCTGCCTGTCTGTCTGTTACTTAATCACGCCTTAACTACTGAACCAATTTGCATGAAATTTGGTATAGAGATAATTTGATACCCGAGAAAGGACATAGGATAGGTTTTATCCCGGAAATCCCACGGGAACGGGAACTATGCGGGTTTTTCTTTGACTGCGCGGGCGATGCCGCGAGTGGAAAGCTAGTACTGAATAAATTTATATTTACCTATAGCACTAAAAGCATAACACGATCCACATCTGCTTTGTTGTTTCACCGGTGAAACAACGCCATGTTTACGCCAATCTACATCTTCAGGGTGTTATGTTTGGTAAACTAACAATAATTGTAACGCAGTTTCACAACTTGAGCTATCGTACGAGTGGCTCAGTGGAACTAACGTGGAGCATCGATCCGCGGGTCGTGAGTTCAAATCCACACAAATCTCAATGCATTTTTTATAATTACTAATATTTTTAGAAACGTCTGTAAATCTTTATCGGATTGTCATTGAAAGGTCAGTGGCCGTTGAGCAGTGGATCTCGGTGCACTGGTTGTTGGTTTAATTTGTTTGAAATAATAATATATTATATAAGTGTTATTATCCTAAGTTTGTGCTATTATTTTCGTGCGAGAAGGGGTAAGTCGTAGTTTTAGTACCTACTATAATGTTAAGATTAATTGAAACTCAAAAGTAAATAAAATTGTGTTTTGTTTGTAGCCTATATGAAACGCCTTCGATCTCACGATCAAAATTATACGCATTCGATATCCATACGACTGTTTATTACTACCGGAGCTAACTAAAGGCAGGGATTGGAAGGATCCCGTTTATGAATAAAATCCTCCTGGCGCCCTCATTAATTTGCTAAGATTACTTAGTTATAAGTTTTGTTAAGATAAGCTAGTTAGTTACTACTTACCACTTAATTATTATCCTGTGGTTAAGTCTAACCGTTTTTTTGTAATAAGTGCATGTAGTTCTTGCTTTAAGTTAACATTTCCATTGATTGTGTACGTCAATGAAATAAAACGTTTTCTTTATGATAGTATAGTTGTTTGTTTCCAAATTCATATCATCGTGTGCTTAAGAAAATAACCCATAACAAAATGGCGCCCAACGTTAAAACAATGGGATTATTTTATTTATACTCTGATAATTCTAATTTAACAATAACATATGCTTGATATTTTTAATTACCTACACCGAGATAAACGAATTTGTATCATTCGCTAGCGAGTTAATAGTACTTAAGTATCATAATAGATAGCCTGCTTTATTCTTATTAATTCTTTTAGTTTTAATTCAGCATTGCAGCTTGTTTAAATACATTGTTATTAGGAATTCATGTACTTAAGTTGCTTTAATACTTCAACATAATATTTGTATTTTATTAGTCTTGTGGATTTGTTGTTATATGTATATTTTGTGGAATGCTAGAATATAAGATTAAAGTGTTTTATGGATTGTGATTTTTTTTATACATATTTAATTGAGGATATAACAACTTATCCTTTCTTGCACGGTTTTTACAAGCGCATAAATTCTTATAAATTCTTATAGTATACCTACCGTTTAATTATGGATCCACAGTATTTGTTGAAGGATGAGGTGGAGTTTGAACTCGCGTGCCGTGGATACGTTTATCCAGGGGGCTTAGCCTCAGCATTAAAACTTGTTTTAAAAAAAATGTTACATGTTGAAAATTTAAAACTGGTTACGTATGAATTAAAAGCACCCAGCCAATGTAGTGAAAATCCTAGTAAGGAATTAGATATATGCTCAGATAAATTAGATTGCATTTTACGTTACGTGTCCGAATTAAAGGAAAAACCCGATAAGCAGCTTTATAAACGTTTAGTCTCTCGTTTATTTCATGTGATGAATAGGTTAAAATTCATTGAAGCAGCTGAAACATTAGACAAGGAGAAGCACAAAGCTTTGTCGGATAAGGCTGTTATATTACTTAGTGATTTAGAGGCTAAGGATGATATGGAGGATGATGATAAAATTACTAAGGAAATGAAAGAAATTCTACAAAAATCATTGGGTGAAGATAGTCATAAGATTCTTAATGAATTGGATGTTGACGTCATTGGGCCATCGACATCTAAAGTCCCCTACGAAAAGTACTTAGACAAAGAATGCACTTCGAAAGTAGATTTAGAACAGAAGCGAGTTAGCTTTGCTCATGATGATTTAGGCATTCAATATTTTCATGATAAATTACCGGCGAACGTTTTTAACTCGACGTCAGTAAATGATGCTCAAGTGACTCAAATATTAAGACACAAGTTGGTGCCTATTAGCCAATGGGGTGTTCAGTTCTCTGGCGACACTAGTATTAGTGTTAACGCTTTTATTGAGCGAGTGAATGAATTGAAATACGCTAGAAATGCAACGGATGAAGATCTTTGGAGACACGCTATTGATTTTTTTAAGGGAGATGCTTTAATTTGGTTTCGCGCTAATAGAGAATATATAGAAAACTGGAATGAACTAGTCATCTTATTAAAACGTAATTTTCAGTCGCCGTACTATCAAGAAGAATTGCTTACTGAAGCGAAATCTAGAACACAGGGTTCTCATGAATCTGTGGTTATTTATGTATCCGTCATGCAAAATTTATTTAATAGACTTCCAAACAAAATTTCGGAAATGGAGAAAATTATGATAATTATAAAAAATCTTCAACCGTACTATCAAAGAGCAGTATGTAGGGACGTATTTTCTTCTATTTCCGATTTGGTTAATGTTTTGAGAATTTTTGAAAGAACCAAAATTAATTGTGATAACTTCAAAGAACCTAAATCTTCTAATAAATCTATGGAACCGGATTTAGCCTATAAGTCTAGTATTGAAAATAATCATGAGATACATGAAGTAAAAGCTTCAGTTCCAAAGACATACAGCAATAAACAAAGATGTTGGAATTGTCGTGAATCTGGACACTTATTTCGATCTTGTGCAGCACCCAAGCAACGACTTTTTTGTTATAGATGTGGTCGATTTGGCATTACATCTAAAGAATGTAATTGTATGGGAAACGAGAAAGGGGAAGGGCAAGACACTGCCAACTAACCTTTCCCCTTGGTCGAGATAGTATTGAGTGGCAGAACTGGTTAAATTACGTTCGGCTATTCATGTCACAAGAAGTAATTTCTCCTCTCACCTTTCGGAAGGAGTGTGATAATAGGTCATACGTATGTATTGACATCCTTGGTAGAAGAGTCAATGGCTTATTGGACTCGGGAGCTACTAGATCCGTGGGTAACTTAAGGTTTATAGAATATATAAAGGTTGTAAACTTGAAGACGCAGAAACGAGAACCCGTTTACATTTCTACTGCAGATGGAACTAATCACACTCTTTCTGAAATTGTTGATGTACCCATTAAATTTAATAATAAATTTCACGTCATGTCGATATTGGTAATGCCTAATTTGTCTCAAGACCTGATTTTAGGCAAGGACTTCTTTGAATTATTTGATATAGGGTTTACATTTAAAGGTTATGATATAAAAGAAGGGCTACATATTAATACGGTATCAGATGAAGAACCAGCAATTATAAGTGAAGAAAATTTAAATGAAAACGAAAAAAAGTCTTTATATGAGGTTATTAATTATATTAAGGAAGAAATTGGGTCAGGGTTAGGTAGAACAAAGATTCTGAAGCATACAATAGATACTGGTGATAGTAAACCGATATACCAAAAGCAATACAATTTTTCTCCAGTTATTAAGAAAATTATTGAACGTGAACTAGATGAAATGTTAGCCATGGATGTAGTGGAGCCATCTTACAGTCCTTGGTGTTCTCCAATAGTACTAGTTAAAAAACCAAATGGCTCCAATAGACTTTGTTTAGATAGTAGGCAGTTGAATAAGGTCACTAAAAGAGACACATACCCCTTGCCTAGAGTGGCTTCTATATTAGACAACTTGCGACACTCAAAATTTCTTAGTACTCTGGATCTTAAAACGGCTTTTTGGCAAATTGAACTGGATAAGTGTAGTAGAGAGAAGACAGCGTTTGCAGTGCCTGGTCGAGGGTTGTATCATTTTAAAGTAATGCCTTTTGGTCTTGTAAATGCATCACAAACACAACAAAGACTTATGGATATTTTATTTCATGCCTTAGAAGGCAAAGTTTGGGCTTATCTGGATGACATTGTTATTTGTTCCGAAACGTTAGAGGAACACCTGAACATTCTAAAACAAGTGTGTACCATATTAAAAGATGCTGGTTTAACAATAAATATTGAAAAATGCAAATTTGCGCGTTCAAGTATGCGTTTTCTGGGATACATTGTAGATAAAGATGGATTGCGTACTGATCCTGAAAAAGTGTCAGCTATTATAAATTTCCCAAGACCTAAAAATTTAAGAGATTTAAAAAGATTTATTGGAATTGCAAGTTGGTATCGAAGGTTTGTTAAAAATTTTGCACTTATAGCAGCACCCCTCCATCAGTTGACAAAAGGGAGAAAATCAAAAACATTTAAGTGGACTGATGAGGCAGATAACGCATTTGTTAAGGTAAAGACACTCTTAACCACAACGCCAGTTATTTGCTGTCCTGATTTTAATAAACCTTTCATTATTCAATGCGACGCTTCAAATAAAGGTATAGGAGCAGTCCTATGTCAAAAGGTTGACAACGTCGAGAAACCCATAGCGTTTCTTAGTAGAAAACTTAATGAGCGAGAACAATTATACACGACATCAGAAAGAGAACTTTTGAGCATTGTTTATGCTATAGAAAAATTCAGACCCTACATAGATGGATCGCATTTCGCAGTCGTCACTGATCACAGTGCACTAAAAATGCTTCATAAAATGAAAGACCCTCATGGTAGACTTGCGAGATGGGCCATGAAATTACAGCAGTTCAGTTTCGATATAATCCATAGGCCCGGTAAATCTAACGTTGTTCCTGATGTTTTATCACGATCCATTGATGCCCTTGGAGACTGTATAGAAAGTAACTTTTTCAGCATTTTAGAGAAACATAAGGACGAATGGTACAGAAATAAAGTTTTAAAAATTACTAGTGGCAGACAGGTTCCTAATTGGCAAGTGAGAAATGGGTTATTATATAAGAAAATTCATCTGAAGCAATATCCAGATAAAGTTAACGACTGGAAATTGTACATTCCGCATGCACTCAGAGGTGATGTTTTGAAACGTTGCCATGATAATGTCACTGCAGGTCATTTGGGAGTACGGAAAACTTTATTTAGAGTAAAACAACATTATTACTGGCCTGACATATTAAATGATGTTAAGGTGTATGTTGGGAAGTGTGAAGTGTGTGCAAGAGCAAAAGTGTCGCAACAATTACCCTTAGGGCATATGGGTAGTCATCGAACAGTCACTAGACCGTGGCAAGTGATTTCATTGGATCTCATGGGACCATTTCCTAAAAGTAAAAACTGTAACACCATGTTACTTGTCATTACATGTTTATTTAGTAAATTTGTTCTTCTATTTCCCCTACGAACGGGAAAAGCCGATAAGATTTGTGACATTATTGAAAAACAGTTTTTACTGTTTGGAGTGCCTCAAGCGATTATTTCAGATAATGGGAAACAATTTGAATCCCATTTATTTAAGGATTTGATGACAAAATACAATACCAGTATCTGGTATACGCCCAGTTACCATCCCCAAAGTAACCCAACAGAACGCGTCAATAGAGTTGTTGGCACTATGATCTCAACATATATTAATAAAAAAAAACATAATGAATGGGATGTACATTTACACAATTTTGGTCATGCCATTAGAACATCGATTCATGAAACAACAGGTTTTACACCATCATACTTATTTCTTGGTAGGGAGACTGCTGTACCTCCAAAAATCTTAAATTCGAGGGATTCGCAAATAATAGATGTTGACTCTATCGTCATTAAGACCGATGATTATTTGATGGATTTAAAGAGAAGAAGCCAACTTTTTCGCGATGTTGAGCATAAAATTAAGACCTCGCATTATAAAAGTTCAAAATTATACAATATTAAACGTAGGCGGGCAAATTTTAACATAGGTGATGTAGTTTGGAAAAGAACTAAGTTGCTTTCTAATGCGAGTAATAAATTTATGGCAAAGTTAGCACCTAAATTTGAAAAAGCCATAATAGTAGCTAAGTTATCAGATAACATCTATCGTCTTAATAATTGTCATGGTAAATCAATAGGTATTTGGCATGCTAAGGATTTAAAGCCACTCTGGCGTGAACATAACGCATGAAAGAAATGAGATGCATAGACTATGACATCTCATTTCTTGTGTTGGTTGGGGGAATGTTATGTTTGGTAAACTAACAATAATTGTAACGCAGTTTCACAACTTGAGCTATCGTACGAGTGGCTCAGTGGAACTAACGTGGAGCATCGATCCGCGGGTCGTGAGTTCAAATCCACACAAATCTCAATGCATTTTTTATAATTACTAATATTTTTAGAAACGTCTGTAAATCTTTATCGGATTGTCATTGAAAGGTCAGTGGCCGTTGAGCAGTGGATCTCGGTGCACTGGTTGTTGGTTTAATTTGTTTGAAATAATAATATATTATATAAGTGTTATTATCCTAAGTTTGTGCTATTATTTTCGTGCGAGAAGGGGTAAGTCGTAGTTTTAGTACCTACTATAATGTTAAGATTAATTGAAACTCAAAAGTAAATAAAATTGTGTTTTGTTTGTAGCCTATATGAAACGCCTTCGATCTCACGATCAAAATTATACGCATTCGATATCCATACGACTGTTTATTACTACCGGAGCTAACTAAAGGCAGGGATTGGAAGGATCCCGTTTATGAATAAAATCCTCCTGGCGCCCTCATTAATTTGCTAAGATTACTTAGTTATAAGTTTTGTTAAGATAAGCTAGTTAGTTACTACTTACCACTTAATTATTATCCTGTGGTTAAGTCTAACCGTTTTTTTGTAATAAGTGCATGTAGTTCTTGCTTTAAGTTAACATTTCCATTGATTGTGTACGTCAATGAAATAAAACGTTTTCTTTATGATAGTATAGTTGTTTGTTTCCAAATTCATATCATCGTGTGCTTAAGAAAATAACCCATAACAAGGGGCTTTATAGAACATTTGACTCTTAAACTGAACTGTTTCCACATTACTGATGTTGCCGTTGAAACCGAAATACTTATCTGAGATCTCTTCAAATGTAAGATCTGAAAATTCTTGCAAACCGTACGTTCCTGGATCTTCAGTATTCCATTCATTTAATTTCTTCAACGTATCTTTAAATACGTTTATGCGATAATAATATTCTTCTAGTGTGTATATTTTCTCATATTTTTCTATAAACTGTTCAAAAATAGACGCTACATTATCAACTTCAAAATAATCTTGATTCAATAAATTGTAATTTGCCAACACTCCTGGCGAAACCAGTGTATAAAATAACAGTATGGAAAACATTATGATAATGATTGGACGCGATATGCCTTGGCTTTTTCTTTATATACCATTGAAGAAATTTCGATTGTTTCTATAAAATTTATTGATAATTTAGGAATGCTATGCTTTCCATGTTGTATATCGCATAGAAAAGTATTTATTTGCACGTGTTACACCAACGAATTTGTGGTATTTCTTTGAAAATGTAAATAATACCTATACATCGAAAAAATTTTGGTTATTCTCGGCTTGCATCTAATACATTAAACATGCTTACTTTATTACTTTTAAAGTAATTTATTTCTCTATCTGTATGTTTGCCCATCTTTCATAGATCTCTGGAACCATAATCTATACTAATATTATAAAGCTGAAGAGTTTGTTTGTTTGTTTGTTTGAACGCGCTAATCTCGGGAACTACTGGTCCGATTTGAAAAATTCTTTCGGTGTTAGATAGCCCATTTATCAAGGAAGGTAAGGTAAGGCTATATATCATCACGCTACGACCAACAGGGGTGGAGCCACGGGGGTGAAACCGCGCGGAGCAGCTAGTATACCATATAACTATAATAATTTTTTATTTGTATGAGAAATATGTTGACAGCGGCCACTACTACTAGATTATAATAATAATAATATTATTTATCTAGGTAGTTATCAGAATATTTGTCAAACTAATGGTTATTTTTTAACAATCGGTGAATGATTTGCTTCTGTTTTATAAATAAAACCTGGTGAACGGTAAAGATCACAGCGAAATATACATAAATTTTCACGTTATATGGTATCTAGGGTGTGGCTACATAATTATTACATAAGCCATAACTATAAAATCATAGGTGGGTACTTTTTTTGTTGTATTATTTACTATTATTGCAAAATGCAGAGTTCAAGTTTTGTTTTGGAACTCAGTATTTTAAACGCTTCGATTATAATGAAATTACGATTTTTAAAGGCACTAAGATAAGAGATTATGAAACAATCTGGCCTCGCAACTCGTATGAACAAATTTATCATGTTCTATTTCTTTATGTGTTCGTTGTTGTCCCTAGCTGGAATATTATTCCTATTCTATCATTTAAATTTCAAGTGAAGTTTTAATACGTATCATTAATATGATTATATATATTGCTATCAGCCATTATTTTAGCATATTCAAGCATTAAATACCAATCTAGATATTATGTACTTTAAATAATAAAAAAAAACACGAGCAATTTTTAAACTTTTTTATTTTACTTCTACTCAAAGTTATAGACACAATCTCCAAAACACAAAATTGTCGAATTTTCTTTAATTCTAACTCCTTTTTCTCTAATCTTCATTCTGTTTAATCGACTTCAGCCATAGCAGCATACCGTCCTATATAGCACGCTTCAGATCCCCGCACTATACGCATGTACCCTCTATCAGCCCAATGCGTGCCCCAGGAGTTCTTGATAATCCAGTAGTCGTCGTCGTTATCTATAAAATATATTATTATACATAAGAATTCGATGTATTAGATAGTATTATAAGAAACTTTTGTCGAATAGAAGGTAATACATGATTAAAAAAACGACGTGTGGCACTCGGGGACTGCCGTGGTAAAGCTATTGCATGCTATGCCTTCAAGCCACACCTCCGCCCGTCGGAGTGGGGAGCGTGAGGTTTTTTCGTTACGGAATTTCTCGATTCGGTCCCCGCGCTCAAGGCCCGCGATAGAAGCTATGCAATAGCTTAAAAATATTATAGCCTGTCTGTCTGTTCAGTCTTCGTATCAACTGGGAATTTTACTTGGTAAGGCCTCCTGCTTTAAAAATTCAAGTCACAGGCAATCTGCACAATATTACTGTCCTTATCCACAGAACTACCTATTGGACACACACACATAGTATAAGGAAGCAAAAGGTTAACATGCCAATTCAAACTGAGCCAGCGTAGTGTATTTTGGCCTAAACTTCTATACGAAGATAGTGTACGAGGAGCTAGTGAACAAATATAATTATTAAGCTGGTGATGATGTTCAGTCACTAAGGCTATTGTTTTTTATTTATTAAAACAAAAACCCATTAAATAAATAAATGAATTGGGATATTCTTCACCTCTTCCATATCCAACTATGAGAACAGCGTGGTTGATATAATTTTCCGTGCAGTCATCGTCAGCGGGCTTGTAAACTTTTCCAGTTGTTATGTGACGCATTTTTTCCGTGAATAGCATACCTAGAAAACTTACAAAATTAATATCAAACATTTTTAAAATAAAAATATGTCAATAAAAAGAAAGAGTTCTTCAAAATCTTTTATACTCTTAGGAAGCAAATACTTTTCAGTTCTTATACTATTGTATTGAAATACCAATTGATATAGGTCCCTGGTTTGCTACTGCGTCTTTTAAATCCTCTTCTGAGATATCGAAAAAGTGTTTGCCACCCGTAACATTGACTGCTATTTTGCTATTGTCAATCATGCAGTCTCCTTGCTTGTTTTCGTAAGGATAATCATCCGCTCGCATCAAGCCCTTTTCTTTTAAGTACCTAAAACGATTTCAATATAGTATTTATTTTATTTCGCACTTTCAATGAATTGGTATGAATCAAAAATGTAGAGACTATAACACTGTGCTACAACGCCTTTACTATAGCGACTTTTATATAAAATATAATAAATAGTGAAAAATATCCTAATCGTAATGATAAAGACACAGTGAAGTTAAATCAGTAGGCAAACTACGCCCTGGCTATTAGGTATAGTGGGAGTCCGTCATAGTTCCGATCCTGGATATACGCATTCCCTACTATATTTTAAATAATGGCGACGATTTTATAATTTCAATACATATAACTCTATGCGGCATACTGAGTGTTGAGCGCATACTATGTTATTCTAACCTTACATATAATATAGATAAAAAATTCAACTTTTGAGTTATGCACAACATATTACTTGAAGACTTGGTGAGGGAGTCCTCCGAAACAGCCCCCATCATACGGATCACAGTCCAGTACTTGCTGTTCTGATAAACTTATTGCTGTTGTGTTGTGCTTTTTGGCGTGTATTCCTTCTATGTGCCCTGTAAAAATCCATCGTATTAGTTATTTATAAATCTGAGATATAAGAAGAAACTGATTTTAATCATTGAGATATACATATGGAGACGACACCGCCTGCATCACTTATGTTCCGCTCACCATAAGCCATATAGCTTAACGTCACGCTCATTTTTTATTTGTTTTAAAGTGAAACGCATCAAATATGCCTTCGTGTGTGTTACGATATTGCACAAATAATACAAATAATACGGAAAAGTGCAAAGGAATAACTTTTCATCGGTAAGTACCTAACTAGATAATAATTTTTAAAACTTAGTTAGAGCAAAAAAATGCGCCCCAGGCCGCCGCGCTTGGCGCACAGATTTTGTTCGTGGTGTCTCCTCCATACGTAGTAATATTATCTCAATGATTTTAATGTTACTTATAAACTAATATTCTTAACAAATATTACGATCATGGTGTTACACAAAAAAATGCCATAGTAAGTAGTTGCCAGTGAATCGAATTGACTATTTTACTTACCTTGAGCAAACATGACGTTTTATATCAATATACAAAAAAACAGTATAAATCTATAAGTAATATAACAAATATATGTCCAATTTATTTGATAAAGTTACTTACCAACAGCACTAAAAATATAACAAGAGCCGCAAGTAAACTGGCTTTTTACCGGTGTAACATAGCCAAAATCTCTCCAATCTATATATTTAGGTGGTTCATCGCAACCTTTCCTCTGATATTCAGGTGCTCTTTCACTTGTTTTAGTATCCAAATTAATATTAAAGCCCATATAAGTTTTAGATACTTCTTCAAATGTAAGGTCAGATAACCCGTTTATTCCATACATTCCAGGATTTTCTTTGTTCCATTTATTAAGATTTAGCAAGGTCTCCTTAAAAACACCTAACCGGTAATTATATTCTGTTGGTGAGTATTTCTTCTCATATCTTTCGATAAATTGGTCAAAGATTGTGGATATTTTGTCGATATCATAATGATCTTGCTCCAGTAATTCATATTTAGACCAAACTTCTGCCGTGAATGTCAATGAAAGGAATAATATTAAAAGCATCTTGGTGATAGTTCAAACGTCACTAAGTAAAGAATTAACAATACGTTTTTATTTATAACATTTGTAAGAAATTTCGAACGTTCATGTACTAACGATAAACTTGGAATGTTAGCATTGCATAGAAATAATGAACATAAAATTATTTATCATAACAGCGATAAAACTAAATTATTTATTTTACATTAAAAATGTCTTCTACGTGTAATAAAGACCTAATATTAAACTGGACTTACTTTTGTCAACAAGGCACTACCACGGTTTGATAAATGGCATTACTACTTACTATAATACTACTTACTATACTATTACTTTTGACATTGATTAATCTTACAATTAAAATATCATCTTATTTTACATTTATGGAAAAAACAAATACGAAGAAGAGAAAAAAAAATATAATAAAAATAAAACAGATGTTTATTAATACTATTGAAATAGACATATCTCAGATTATAATTGATACTAAGAATAAATAATTATTCGACGTCGGCCATAGCAACGTAAGAGCCAATATCACAAGCTCCAATGCCCCGCCTCAAACGCATGTATCCTCTATCACACCAATTACGTCCCCAGGAATTCTTGATGATCCAATAATCTTCATCATTATCTGAAATACCCATTTGCACAAATATAATTATTCTCTTCATAATACTAAGATACGACCACCACCAGATGGAAGATAATGGTGAAGGTATGCAAAAAAAATGCCAGCGAAATGAGTTAAAACGCAAATAACTGACTGATCTTTCAACGCACAGCTCAAAGTATTAGATAAACGGGCTGAAATTTGTTAAATAGATAGTTAAAAAATATAATGTGTAAACAAAGTTACCTCTTCCATATCCCACTAATAATACTGCATGCTTTCCCATATTTTTGCCGCCATAAGGTGTAAAAACCTTACTAGACTTGAACTCTCGAAATTCTTCTGTGATGTTAAGAGCTAAAAATCAATAGAACTTATATTTAAAGCACCATATATTCTTACCTATATTAAGACAATGTGTCAGCATATTAAATTTAAAAGTAACACATGACCGAATTGGAAGGTTGCATAATTCAGCTTCATAGCTATCGTACTAGTATAAAGAAAAATGTTTGCTGGTCTGCTTTTTAAAATCACAAATTTCATAAACAAAGCTAAAAAATATTATAGTCTTATACTATCTGATGATATTTATAATAAATATTCAGCATTGGTTGATACATACCGATTGACAGAGGTCCGTAAGTAGCTACTGCGTATTTAAGCATATCTTCACTTAGGGATCCTGCGAAGTTGAGCCCGTTAACTTTGACAACTATTTCGCTTTTATTGAGTCTACAATTTAACTTTTCGTGAACGTATGTATATCTTTGCTGTGGCATTAAACCTCCTTGTAAAGCTAAAGAACTGAAATGTTAGTGTTAAATACGATGATGAAAAATTAAATAAAAAAATATATAAATAAAAAAAATACGTGTGGCACTCGAGGACTGCCGAGGTAAAGCTATTGCATAACATGGCATCGCTGTGCCGGTTGGAGTGGGGGGTGTTAGGTTTTTTTGTTACGGAATTTTTACATTCGGTCGCCGCGCTCAAAGTCTGAGATAAAAGCTATGCAATAGCTTAAAAATTAACTACCTAAAGACATTTTTAATTAATCAGACGAATAAACTAGTTACATGATCACGTTGCTTGGTAGTCCACCTGTACATCCACAATCGAAGTGATCACAATCAAGAGCCTGTTGTTCGGATAGAATAACCTGATTAGAATGGTGCTTCATCGCAAATTGACTTTCAATGTGTGCTGAAATCACAAAATCAATATTTTATGATTATATTACAAAGTGTAATAATTTTGACGTCACAGACCACAGAGCTCGAAAACTTTCTTTTATCTGAAAATAAGTTCCCCATATTCTAATTAGTGAAAATTCATACCAACAGCACTGAAAACATAACAAGAACCACAAGTGTGTTGATTCTTGACAGGAGTAACTACACCCTCGTCTCGCCAATCCAAGAATTCTGGGATTCCAGATCTTCCTATTTCATCTATTTCCAAATCTACAGCATCACTACTAAAATTTCCTTCAATCCCCAGATACATTTGTGAAAACTCCTCATTCGTAAGATCTGAGAACTCGTTCAAGCCATACATTCCTGGATTTTTTTCGTTCCATTCGTTGATTTTGCTCAATCTGTATTTGAAAAGCTCTAAACGATGTGCGTATTCGTCGTCATCGTATTCCTTGTTATATTTATCCATATACTCTTGGAATATGTATTCAACGTAATCTAAGTCATAGTAATTTTGATCTAGAAAATAGTACTTTGTGAAGACTTCGGTAGTTAAAGCGAAGAGTAGAAGTAATATACAAAACATTGTGAATAGTTATTCAAATCACTTCCTGTTGTTATAGAGTATTGTCTATAGCTTATATACTAGGAGAAATATTTAGCTAACGCTCATAAAAAGGTTAATGACAATTTTGGTATGGCACAGTTGTACAATGACGTCAATGAAAATTGTATGTCGATGACGATTAAGGTATGTAATAAGTAATAACATACATTGGTGTAAAGGACCATATACATTAAGATAGACTTTTATAGTAAATTTTTGACCATTATAAATATCAAGTTATTATTTGGCTTCATTTGAATGCTGTAGATGAATTAAGAATATATATATAAATAAATCAAGGACCGGTCATAAAAATTTAACAAAGTTATAATAGGTAATTAAGTTTTAAAGGCACTCGTATGGAATACAAACACAAAACATTTTGGGTGAATTACATTACCTATTAATTTTGTCATTTTTTATGGAAGTAATGTACCTACTTAATACAATAACATTATAAAGTAACCCTTAAAAGCAAAAAAAATACAGACATTCTATACACAATTCATAAAATAAATCTTGAATAAATAGTTCTAGTTCGATTCTTCTCCGTAGATACTGCTTTCCGAATCGGTGGTAAATGTTAAAATATGTAATGACGTTTCAAAAGTGTTTCTAAAAGAAGTCTAATTGAATAAATAAATGTTTGAGTTTGAGTTTGAGTTTAGTTTTCATATTATAGAGGATCCTACGATATGAACGACGATGTTAAGGTAAGACATTTATGTTAAGATGTTAGAAATTTTAAAATAACTATTTTCCATTATATTACTTATATTGAGTAATAGTTTCAATAATATTGAAAATAAATACATTATTTTAAAACGTCGTTAGAAAAACTTCTATAAAGGACGAATATATTAATTATAATATCGAATTAGAAAATAGGACAATAATTAAAGAGATACACGATCGATCAAGCAAGTATTTTATTTAAATTTAAAACAATTCAACTGATTTCTGGAAGGCTAATCAGAAGGCCAATATTACAGGCTTTAGAACCTCTGATTATACGCATGTAGCCCCTATCGCCCCAGTGCGTTCCCCAGGAGTTCTTTAGTATCCAGTAATCATCGTCGTTTTCTGTAAAAAAAGATTTAATGTATTTATTTTGATATTACCTAAAATCAATTTACTTAATTATTTATTTTTTTATCATTGAGGACTTTCTATAAAATGGCGAATGTTGCAAAAGTATCTTTAAATTTTTACCATTTTATTGTGTCGCCTTAATAGGGTGAAAGATCAGAAGAATAAATATGTTTGCAAAAATAATATACTTAGCTACCTCTTCCATATCCCACTATAAGCACCTCCGCGTTAAATGCATATTTGTTTTTTTGGCAATCGTCGGGTTTGTAAACTTTTCCAGTTTTTATGTGTCTCATCTTTTCAGTAAAAATTATACCTAGAATATTAAATAAACACATTTTTTACCAATTTAACAGTTAAATGAACACTTACTACACTTACACACTTACTACACTTACTACTTAAAATGAATTACCACAAAATACTTTAGACAGGTTTATTGTCGTATTTCACATAGACAACTATTAAAGAGACAGATCCCTGGTTTAAAGTAAGATTGTGTTTAAATTATTTTGTGGCAATACCATTATTTAAATAAAAAATTCTACTTGTCGTTAAGGGTCCAACTCCAGCTACAAACATTGTCATAATATCTTCGGGCATTTTGAAGGCCATTAGAGCTTTGCTGACATTAACAACCGATTTACTTTCCTCAAACATGCAGTCACCTGTCTTTGCTTCATATGGATAATCCATTTCACGCATTAAGCCCTTTTGCTTTTTGACTGACCTAAAACCAATTATTTATTTTCATTATAATCATAATTAAGCAAGTAAATACTTGGTTATTTTTATCTTCTTATCTGTTCAAGACGACTTTAATTCTATATCTATACATTGTTCTATTGTAAATACAATGAAATCTTCTTTGATAAGGCCACTTAATTTTTCCATCATCATAATATTTTAAATAAAATACACAAAACCTAAACAGATTACCCATCAAAACCGTAGTTTTTGAATTTATAGGAATCAGACAGACATAAAATTTTACAGTTTCTCCAATAAAACTTTATTATTTAATGTAGTAGTTAATAGTTACGCCATTGCATAAACTGCCATTCCACCGTAGCATCCACCGTCGTAAGTATCGCAATCTAATATTTGTTGTACAGAGAGACTTATTGCTGTTGTATTGTACTTTAATGCGTATTGACCTTCTATGCTACCTGCAAAATATAAAAAAATTGTTTAAAACAGTTTACTCGTATCAGCCTATTATGTTCCCGCTGTTGGGGCACGGGCCTCCCATAAGGAATCAAGCCGTAATCCACTACGCTGGCCAAGTGCGGGTTGGCAGATGCCACATATCGTCGAACTTTTGGTTCTTTGACATGTCAGCTACTTCACGATGTTTTCCTCAAACCGATCAAACGTTCGATTTGAAGGTTCTGCAAAAATAAGTGTGCCAAAATATATAGTAATCACTTACCAATAGCACTGAAAGCATACGTTGAACCACAGTTTAACTGTGCTCTTACTGGCGTTACTGCGCCGTAGTCTCGCCAATCAATATGTGTTATATTACGCTCGTTAATAAAACGATTCACATCTATTGGCATTTTTATTTCTTCCACATTGTTATCACTAGGTATGTTACTTGCATAACGATGTGGGCCAAGGTGTTTTTGGACAAATTCTTCTTCAGTAAGATCAGTAAATTCATTATCACCATAAACCCCAGGATCATTTTTGTTCCATTCATTTAATTTTATCAAATTCTCCTTTAATACATCTCTTCGAAGCTTATATTCCTCACCTACATACTGTTTGCCATATTTGTCAATATATTGCTTAAATATATCATCAATTTTATCGACATCATAATAGTCCTGATTCAATAAATTATACTTCACAGCAAAACTTTCGCAAATAAACGCAAATGATATGAAAATAAGGAGAATCATTTTCATGACGTGTTCCTTAATTAAGTAATAGTTGGCTTTTAGTTATCATTATT